>NC_039251.1:27093279-27293279 GCF_003368295.1 Carassius auratus
TATATATATATATATATATATATATATATATATGTGTGTGTGTGTGTGTGTGTGTGTGTGTGTGTGTGTGTGTGTGTGTGTGTGTGTGTGTGTGTGTGTGTGTGTGTGTAACTGTGGGTAATGGAGCTGAGTGTACAAAGATAGAATGTTGGAGATGGTGGAAGGCGCTCAGCTGAAGTTGAAGGATGATGGTGCTGGGGATGTGAATTAAAATACAGCGATAAAGTAAACGTGAAGTATTATCACATCACTTCCTGTGTATGCAGACATCTGGTATTAGCCAGGTTAATTTAGCATACAGAAAAAACACATCAAAGGCTACAGAGAATCCAGGGAGAAAAGATACAGTTCATCATTCAAACAGTAAAATGCATAAGTGTTTGGGGGTTGCCTATACTGTGGAGCACAAATGCCCCCAAAAGGATAGTAAAACCTAAAATAACCCATATTGTCGGGAGCATCTAACAGCACCCATGAGGAAAATGGCTTCGCAAAGATACTAAACAATGCTTTAATGAACATGTAAAAATGCAGGACATTTCTGAAATGGTTATTTTGGAGTGGGGGGTGAAATAATATAATTTAATAAATCAAATGATCTAAAAGGTGTTTCAAAAAGTGTTTTTAAACTAGGGCTGTCACAACACCAGTATTTCAATACATGATTGTAATGGTCGAAAGAATTCAAGATGACTATATTATTCAAAATATCTTTAGAAATTTTTATGTCAAAATCCTCTTTGGCTTTAGTTTAGTTTGTGTTTTCTCTATTTTGACCAATAAATTACACTCAAAATATGAGTATACATAGATGGAGAAATAGATTGTAAACATAACTGTCCAAAAGTGTACAAAAATAACTTACACAATTTCCTGCAGTCTGGGACATTTGATCTGTCTTTTTTTGTGGAATCTAAAAAAAAAATAAAAAAATGAACTAATTTAACAAGCTCTCATTTGCATGTCAACTCCTCAAACAGCATTTTGTGTGGCAGTGGTAGCTACAAACTGCTTTGCAGCTACCGGCATTGGATTATCTACAATGTTATAATATTTGAATAATTATTATTATTTTCTTTTTTACATATTATGGTTATTGTTAATATTGTGGCATAATATACCTTTTTGAAAAGAATCTACACTCAGCTACATAACCAAAGTGTTCACTTAAAGGATGAATGCAAGGGCTAATGGCAGCATTTGGGACAGGCCTTGATCAGTGTCTCCCAGTGCTGTGTGTTTATACCAAGAGTGAGTTCACGCCATAAGGATGTTGACTCTAATGTCTGGGTCAGAGGTCATCAGTGCTCTGATCCATTTATAAACAGACAGAGAGGAAATCTCCAATTCCTGACCATTACTCTCATCACCCTGCTCTTTGACTTAGCCTCAAACTCTTTACCATGCTCAGTTGATGACAACAGTTCTGATATATAGATTACTTTTTACACACACACACATATATATATATATATATATATATATATATATATATATATATATATATATATATATATATATATATATATATGAATATGTATACGAAAGCTATATATATATATATATATATATATATATATATATATATATATATATATATATAGCTTTCGGATGAAAGCAAATTTTGCATGTCATTCGGAAATCAAGGTGCCAGAGTCTGGAGGAAGACTGGGGAGAAGGAAATGCCAAAATGCCAGAAGTCCAGTGTCAAGTACCCACAGTCAGTGATGGTCTGGGGTGCCATGTCAGCTGCTGGTGTTGGTCCACTGTGTTTTATCAAGGGCAGGGTCAATGCAGCTAGCTATCAGGAGATTTTGGAGCACTTCATGTTTCCATCTGCTGAAAAGCTTTATGGAGATGAAGATTTCGTTTTTCAGCACGACCTGGCACCTGCTCACAGTGCCGAAACCACTGGTAAATGGTTTACTGACCATGGTATTACTGTGCTCAATTGGCCTGCCAACTCTCCTGACCTGAACCCCATAGAGAATCTGTGGGATATTGTGAAGCGAAAGTTGAGAGACGCAAGACCCAACACTCTGGATGAGCTTAAGGCCGCTATCGAAGCATCCTGGGACTCCATAACAGCAGTGCCACAGGCTGATTGCCTCCATGCCACGCCACATTGAAGCAGTCATTTCTGCAAAAGGATTCCCGACCATGTATTGAGTGCATAACCGAACATAATTATTTGAAGGTTGACTTTTTTTTATATTAAAAACACTTTTCTTTTATTGGTCGGATGAAATATGCTTATTTTCTGAGATAGGAATTTTGGGTTTTCATGAGCTGTATGCCAAAATCATCAGTATTAAAACAATAAAAGACCTGAAATATTTCAGTTGGTGTGCAATGAATCTAAAATATATGAAAGTTAAATTTTTATCATTACATTATGGAAAATAATGAACTTTTATCACAATATGCTAATTTTTTGAGAAGGACCTGTATATATATATTTTACCTTTTATGTAATTTGTTTCAAACTTAGTACTGAATGTACAATATTGATATAAAAAGCAAAGAGAAAAAAAAAACTATAATTTCATTTAATAATATTAACATCATTAAATGCATTACACCTTGCATTAAAGCAGGGTTTCCCAAACTAGGCTTAATGTTAGAACTGCAGTGGGTTTGTGAGTTGATAAAAAGCTAAACATTAATTAAACACAAAAAATAGAAATTACCTACATGCCAATGTGACTATTAAAAGACACTGAACTGTAAATATGTGAATGTGTTGTTAAATTAAATACTCACTTCCTCAGGTATATTTCAAGAAAATATTTAATGTCAAAGTGGTTTGGGTTGACAAAACTGTTTGGGAGTCCATTTAAAAGAATAATTAATTGTAACGCCCCTGGACTGTTTTGTTGTGTTTCATGTCCCAGTTTCTCCCCAGATTGATTAGTTTGATTGTTCATTTGATTCCATGTTTGTCTCCTTAGTTCCCTTGTTAACCTGGGTTTAAAAACCCCAGTCCACTGTGCCAGTGTTTGTCGGGTTCTTGAATGTCTTCCATGTGCTCTATGTCCACCATTTGGGTTATAAAAGACTCTTATTTTGTGAATTCATCGTCTCCTCGTTCCTGGCTTCCTTGACTCCTTGTTAAGTCTGACATTTCATTGTGTGAATAATGTGTAATCATGTAATCCATAAAAAAGTAACTAATCTGATTATGAGTGTGTGTGTTCATCTGTCCATTGTGTGAGGAGGATTCCAACGATTGACTCACAACTCTGAGTCCAGTTTTTAATGAATTGTCCTATCTGTAAGCCACTCCTCTCAAACACAGATGAGTCAGTGGCAGTCAAGTATCAGTTGCATCATGGGGAATGGAACTCAGACATCTTTAGGTTTCAGCACCAGAAAACATTGGAAGAACCCAAGCACACTTCGGTTTAATGGTAGGGTACCTGTAACACTAATTCCAGTCATCCTGAGAGGATAGCCAATGCCATGTTATTCCATTTCCTAAATCCATACAAAGCAAAATGCCCCTAAGCTTTCAACCCCAATCACAATGAAGACAAAAAATGATAATTTTCTGGTTGTCATACTCTCATTAAGTTACATGTCCCTCCATGTCACTTTTTAGTCCCACTTAGGTCCATATGTGTCCCAAATTTATCAGAAACATCTTGGAAGAAGGTTTTCACTGACAGCTGTCATTGTAAGACAGTGAGCAACTGTTTGTTTTTCCAAGTGAGCAACACTAACAAAGGGGGGAGGGGCTTAACAATAGGTCAAATGAGATTATGTGGGAAACGTTTATTAATGTCTTTTAATATTATATTACACATGAGATGGATTCGTTTGTACTCTGTACTGTACTCTGTACAGTCTGCACTGTAAACTTTCTGCATCCAAAATATCCAAGTCCAGGCGAGTCAGTCTAAGTCCAAGTTCATTCACAACTACAGTCCGAGCCCGAGTCCAAGTACCCCAACTCTGCTTTCCCATATGAAGCAGAATAGTTGCTTTTGCTTTGATCCTTGACCTGCTTTAGGCTCTACTCTGTGACCTGACCCTGGAAATGATAATGAGGTCACAGTCGGGGCAAGGCTGAGCACCAGATGAACAACAACCAAGGTTGTCTTGATGGATGGTAACCTTGAGAGAGCCTCAAGTAACATTAGCATGCAACCTGCCAAATACAGGTCATCTTCCAGAGCAGATCTGCAGAAATTCTGAATATTTCTACAAAAGTCTTGGGGTCAGTCCATAGTGCATTCCATTTCAATGCAGACATGCAGTGTTTCAATTGAAGCTCCATACAAACCATTGTGAATCTTGCAGCAATGTACAAGCTACAGTTGAGCACACCATGTAGGACAACTGATGCACACGTCTAGACAGATTGTGTTCTTCCCAGTTCATCTGTCTCACTGTTGTAAGTGTGTGTTTGTATGCGTGCTGGTACATGTGCATCTGCTTCCAAACATTTGGTTAAGCATGGGCACCCTAACCATCTGATGGTAGTGGCATAACAGGAGGCTCAAGCAGACTCTCACACATTGAATATCAAATATCAACAAGTCAGAATGGAGGACGCAGATAATTTACCCTCCCCTGTCTTCCAAGATGTTCATGTCTTTCTTTCTTCAGTTGAAACGAAATTAAGGTTTTTGTATAAAACATTCCAGGATTTTCCTCCATATAGTGGACTTCTATGGTAGCCAATGGGTTAAAGGTCCAAATTGTAGTTTTAGTGTAGTTTTAAAGGGCTCTACATGATCCCAGCAAAATTAATGGTCAGTTTAAAAAAAAAAAAAAAAAAATTAACCACAAATACTCGTCTTGCACTAGCTTGACCTCACATATTATGATTTTCCGTTGGAAAGGTCATGCGTAACAGGTGGAAGAACTAACCCAGTCCGAAACATACATAATATGGAAAAAATAATTATTCCATCTGATACATATACATGCTGTACAACAGTCATTTACAGCACAGATGGAACAGAAGAACAGACTCACACTATCATATCACTATCATGTTATATATAAAATTGTACATGTTAGACATGAAAGAACATGAAACGATGAGCTGAAAATGAATTTGTATTCTGACCCAATTCCGAGGGCGGTTGTAAGAAACAGAAGGACCAAGAGCAAAGGAACACACTATACGAGAGCATCAGTGGCAGCAATCCTACTAGACGCCCACTTTCTTTTCCTTTCCTCTCCCACACACACTCTGTTCCTGTGACGTCCACTCAAATCCCCCACACGTCTGCGTGGGCGCCTGCTCCCCCATTCATCCGCACTCCTCCGCTTCACACACTGTTCTCATCCCTGCACATCCTCCTCTCCAGCCTCTCAATGGTTTCCATGAGCAGAAGTGTCACATGCTTTGGGCTTAGAGTTGGAAGAGGAAAGCGCACCATGTTTGGTGGCATAAATGCACTTCATAAAATGTTTTGATTCTCTAAAGTCAGAGATTTTGTTGTGTAAGCCACATTTCATGCACTTCGGTCCATGTTTGGATTGGGTTGCGATAACAAGGATTCAGGATCCAGAGGTGCTCCCATCTTTCAGTGTCCTAATGTTACCTCAAGCTGATCTACCAGGCTTCGATTTCAACTGGCCGCTTTCCAGGAGTTACAGCCTTTTCTGAAGCTCACTCATAATCCTATCAAAACACGCATCATACTTTCCATGGAGACCAGCTTGTTTCTCGGGACAATGTCTCCTGTGGTATTATGGTCACACAATGTTAAGGATTATTGCACCATCACTCATTAATAGCTATAATTAATGTTGAAGAAAGAGCAACACACTACACATGGCCTTTTTTTGCCCATTACTGAGACTTGGGCTCAACTGTAACATGTAATAATGAGAAATTTCCACTGACTTGACTCTAATGCTGCCTTCACGTGATCCTGCTCCCCACTTCTGAAATCTAATTACTGGTATGTCACATTTAAGTGCTTTATTCTAGCATATTTCTTGGGGAAAACCTGCTTTGACACAGAATCACTGCCATATACTAGCTATACAATACAAAGGAATGTTGTTTACAGTCACATTCAATAGAGAAAAACTCAGGCTAGCAGACTCTCTTCAGTACATTTACACTATTAATATAGTCAGCTTGCTGATAATAATGGAGTTTTGGATAAATACAAGCTATTTACTTTGTTTAATGTGATACAGATATGACCAAAACAACAAGGTGACCATTTAAACTCCTCCATGTTGAAAGGTAATGACTTTTCCCAAATCAAAATTATCTTTTTTTCTGAATCGTAATTACAATGTGAGGGAGTTCATGTGCAATTTCTGTATTTATAATAATCCCAATCGCATGTAAAGGCAGCATAAAGCACATTCATATTTATCCTTTTTTTTATTACCATCGTGTTTTTTTTTTTTTTATATGTGGATGAACCTTTTCAAACATTGTTTGTCCCTGTTTGCGTAATTGAAAATCTCCTCATTTAACCTCTGCTGGTATGCAAAGATGCAGAAGGAGAGTTTTCTAGTTTTCTGCACACATTAACATATTCAATGGACGCTGAAGAGGCAAGGACTGGTGATTGTGATCTCATTAATATGGATGCCAGAGTTCTACCTTTCTAGAGTTCTACCTTCAGTAGAAAACAAACCCTGCGTGCTGTGTGGATGGACATATTTGTAAGTTGGTAGCTGGACTTGTGTGGGTGGACTAACAGTTTTCTTTCAGCTCACGTGCTGTCAGTGTGTGACTAAAAGTTATGAAATTCATGTGGCAGTATGAAGAATATATTTTCATTAAAATAAAAGGCTGAAAAACTACCTAAGGACACAAAAGTAGGATGTAGAAAGCATTGTTTAATAGGAAATATGTGTATATTTGCTTTAGAGTTGAGTATGATTGTTTGTAATTACCGTAATGCACCACATATTCTCTTTACTTTAATCTACAGCACTTGTGCACTACAAGCACAGGTAGGCCTACACATTACATTATCAGAATTGTACAAGGGGCGCTATTGTGGGCAAATCGAAGCGAGCTAGAATTTATGTCTATTAAACAAAATGGCAGAAATGTGTCTATTTAGGACCTAGAATTTTTCATATTTTCTTTATATTATTTAATAGTGTTTCTTAATTTCAGTCTTTCCCCCCCTTTTTATTTCTTTTTTGCTCATTCCCAGGTTAAAGTTGGATTTTGAATACCAGATTTGGGATTGTGGCCCCCGCTGTAAACTCTCAGTCTCTAAAGTAAACTCTAAAGTCAACTAACCCCTGCTCTTTGTTTAAGAGGCGGCTCATAAGAAGGAAACTTATGACCTTCTCCTCTGTCTGCTAGTTTCGGCTGCTCTTTGCTCCTCTCTGTTGCTCTTCCCTTGTGGTAGTATATTATATCTTCTATTCATAACAACTCAAAGACGAGCGGGTTATTGTTATGATTTCGGAATGTAACCACTGAAAAGTCATGACACATTACACCTGGGCCAACAGCCCCACCCTGCCCTGAAACCTGTTTACTTTAATATGTGTGTGTGTGTGTGTTTGCATGTGTGTAAATCTAAACCATGCCTTCTCTTGCCACACCTTGCTTCATTCCTATCTAGAGAGCAATAAATCAACAGGAATTTGTTGGAATCAAAGATCAGGGTAATTTGTTTTCTTTCCCATGCTTTTATATAATTATTTACATCATAGCACTATCTGTACAGCATTTACGCAACCAGTTCAAATGAGACAGCACACTGTAGATAAACACATTAACAGCGGTTAATTTTGCATATTGCAAAAGGTTAAGGTGACCACACATTTTTTTTTCCCTGAATACTGTGTGTCCTTGCCAGGATTTCTAAATTGTCTAAAATGGTTTTGTTTTTCTAATGACATTCTCTCGGTGGTCCTAATACATTATATGTACACATCTTTGCATTGCTTTGACCATTTTCTGTTGTTCCCACCTATTGCATTCAACAATTGGCTGATTATGTACAATCCAAAATGTCTGTGTCAAGTCAGAGTCCAAGTCCTACTGAGTCTAAGTTCGTATAGTTTCAGTCCAGGTCCGAGTACCCCAGCTCTAATAATAAGCCTCTTATATTGATATTTTTTTCTCAAACCATCTACCTTTGGCCAGATCATGGCATTAGCTTAGTGACATGCTAACAGCAAACTCAAAGTGCATTTTGCATGAAAGCTCTCTTGATTTGATGAATAGACTCGCAAATCAGTTACTTCAGAGTTTTTAATTTCAGTTGGGATGCTATAGGATTCAAGGGCACCTAAGTAAGCAGCAGGGGAGCTCAGTAGGCTTTGAATATATATCAGTTGCACTTGTTCTGACTTGATGTCATCATATTTCACCTTTATAAGGAGGTGTGAGTCTGACTCTCTTGTGTGTTATTGCAGTAAGCAGTAGGGATCTTGAGACACAGCTCTGGTATATCTCACATCCCAGGTCATACACTCAATTGCTGTGCTTGATGTCAAATAGTGTACTTATAAAGTTATATTTTATAACTGTGCTATTTGTCACCCCCTAATTTAAAGACATGCCTGTCAGGTGTTAGCAGGATGGATAGAGGTTTTGATAGCATGTTATACCAAGTGCTGATCTTTGCATTTTAATTCTATTTATTTTGAGTTTTTCTGATGTTAATCGGGCATTTCTTATGTTGATGTGTCACGTAGAAATGACATTTCATCTATTGACATGCTTTCTTGCTGCAGGATTTATTGACATTATACAAATGTCAATTCTGCTAACAAAACAACCCAGTTGTCAAAGCCAATGTGCTGACACACATGACTTTTACACTGACTGTGTCTTCTGTTTGCATGAGCATGAAGTTACGTTTGCTTTGTGTGTCTTCTAACAACCTCTGAGAAAGAATAAAAAGAAAATGAAAAATGTTTTGTCGTTATTTAATTCATGTGCCCTTTTAAAATTTGAATACAATTATTAATCTTGTTGTTCAAATATATTAAGCAATAGAATATTTTTTTACAGGCCGCAGTCCAATCATCATAAAGCCACTTCAGAGTGATCTGAAGGTTGTTTAATCAGCCAGATAGATGTGAAGCAGTCTTGGTCAATTCAGATTCATTTTTTCTCTCTCCGGTAGTTTTTTTTTTTTTTTTTTTTTTTTTTGTAGTTTCATGTTGGGAAAAAAAATCTATTATTTTGTATATTTGTTAATTATATTAGCTGGCTTTTGGTATTTCTTTCTTAACAAATTTTTGATTAATAAAAGATAAATTAACAACAACAAAAACAACTAAAACAAACAAACAAAACAATTACTTCAGATGTTACATGAATTAATTTGTAATAGTGTGTATAGTGTATAGTGTATAATAGTGTAACACATCCCAGTATAATGAACATGTGCTTGATCAAAAACAATCATAATCAAAAATATTGTAAAAATAATAATAATAATTAAATAAAAAAAATTGTATATTGCTGCAAGGTTTCGAACTCAAGAAAGGGATCTGTCAAGCAAAATATTTCATCAGATTTTTTTATTAAAAAGCAATATAATTTTTTTTTGTTTTTTTTGGCAACAGTGTGCTGCTTGTTTTCACATTAATCATTTAAAATATCTTACACTACACTACTGGATAAACAAAAAAAATACTAATATTATTATTGGTGATATACTCTATGTTCACATATCTATGCTAAATCTGATGTACTATTACTTGATAAAAGGAGGCCTTGTAATAAAGGTCAATTATTAGTATATCCATGGCAACTACAGGATATATTATGTGCACTCTAACCTTGTGTGGAGTTTGGCATATACATTGAAATCCCTGGCAATTTTAAAAACATGCAAGCCTTTGAAATTCGATCATGCTGTGATTTGCCATTGCTTTGTATTACCATCCTGTGATACACATGTTAATTCCTAGAAAGTCTAGACGACACCGATGGTGGGGGGGCACCATCACCTCACCCCCCGTGATGCACTTATGTGACCTTGTGTCAAGCTGCCCTTCCCAGCGTCCCAGCTGTGAGGTGCAACTAAGAAGTTGAAGTGCTATGCAGCATTGAACCCAGTGACATTTCTATCAGATCAGACTGTAATTTCATCCCCATGTGTCCTGAACTTTCATTGCTCACCAGCAGATTTGTGGAATGTGTGTGTGTGTGTGTGTGTGCGTGTGTGTGTGTTTATGTATGAGAGGGTAATCCCTGGTCAGAAAAAATCAAGTGGCTATGTTCTGACCTGGAGGATGAGCCTTTCGTTTGATTTGGACTGATCAAAGATCGCAGCCTCTCCAATCTGTCACACTGTGTTCACTTCAGAAGTCTGCTGGGATTTTACATATATATATACTGTAAGAGTACACACACTGAATGAGAAAACAACCTCATTCATCTTGGTACTGTAGCTTTACACAAGTACGCACAGTAATCACCAATGATTTGTGAGACTTTCTGAGACAAAACCCTCTCTACATGGGACTCATGAATATTTAACAATTTTAATTAATTTAACGGATATTAATGCATACCGCACAAGACGCAATTACTAAGTACACACTTTTCAGTTCACACAGCGGGAGATGCTCTTTAATAGTGTGTGTGCAGCAAGAAAGTTCAGTTTGTTTGTAAGTGTTGTGGGTTCAGCTGTAAAGGCCGTGAACCCATTGGCTGATGTCGTTACGAGGCTGAAAGGGGTTAGGGATCTATTCAACCTGTCCAATCTATCACTGACTTCACTACCAAGCCAAAGAAAATTGTGCTGCATACACAAACATTTATTGAGATATATAACACTCAGTGGGTTGCTTTCTGGATGCTTATTTTTGTACAGAATGTGAAGGATTGTCTTACTTTGTATTCAAAATGAGTTCAGCATGGGTTCAAATGTAGTAGATCATACTCAAAAACAGTGATCGACTTCTTGTAATGGTTACAACAAGCACAACACTGGGCAGAAGCCATTTTATCCAAAGCATCAAAATCTATCGATTAAAGATATTGTGATCTAACTTCTGGCTCGAATTACTCATCCTCATGTTGTTTTAAACCACTGATGTCACATGGACTATTTCAATAATGTCTCTACTACCTTTTAGGGTCTTGAACTTGTCAGTTTGCATTATTGCCTATGCAGAGTCAGAAAGCTCTTGGATTTCATCAAAAATATCTTAATTTGTGTTATGAAGATGAACGAAGGTCTTACGGGTGAAGAACAACATGAGGGTGGGGAATTAGAGACTTTTAACAGAAGTATCATGTCTGTCCTTTGGCTGTGTGAATCACTTTTTCCATAAGATGTGCTGAGTGTTGACAAAGCAATGAGTGGGTTACAGTACTATGTTAAAAAGACCTGCACAAGCTCCAAAATTGACAGTAAATACAACTTATTTGACTAGTTATTAAAAGAACGACAGTCCTATGGATATTTTCAGGACCATTACTCCAGTCATTCCAGTCGGTCATTAAATCATTCTAATTTACTGCTCAAGAAACATTTATTATTTATATCTTACTGATCCCAAGCTATAACATTGTATAGTACGTGTCGTTTACTCTCCATTTGCCCGATATTTCTGCATAAATTAAATTATTTAAAATAACAACATAAAAACATGAAAACTACCCCAATAAAATTGTGGATTATGGATCTGCAAGGCCCCTTGCCATGCACGTCCTGATTTTGCCAAGTCCTATGTGTTCCTAGGTCAACATATTTTGTTGACCCTGGAACAACATTTTACTCCAAAAATATATTCTTAACCATATCCCTACACCTAAACCTAACCTTAACCATGAGTAATCCCTAAAATCAGAGGAAATTATAGATGAATGACACTGATGTACAAGTACCAAACACTGATTTTAAGCATAAACTTCACAAAATCTATAAACTGGTTCTTCAAATCTGATTGGTTAATCACTATGTTGTTCCAGGGTCAACAACGATGTTGTCCCAGGAACATGTCTCACTTGGTAAAATCAGGTTAGGCCCCTTGCCATACATCTTTGACCAACTTGGTCGACCAGCTTCTTTGGAAAACAATGCTGGTTTGTCGTTTTGTAGATGAATACTACAGTATCCCGGTCCACCAGCTAGACCAGTGCCAAACCAGCTTTAACCAGCATAAACCAGCCTGTTGGTCTTTTCAGCACGTGTGCTGGAGGAAGGTTTCTTTCTGGGTATTGCCAACAGCAGAGTTATTTGGCAGACTGAGAGCTGTTTGGCACATACACGTAGCATGTTCCAATAGCTATGGGAGCAATCTTCCAGTCCTGGAACAGCGTGCTCATGCCGAGCTCAAATACCTTGACTGAACCTGGCACTCCTCTGATATGAGACAAAGAGAGAGCTTGTAGGGATACTCTATTTCTGTGACTTGCACACCAGGAAGATGAAAGTCAATAACAATACCTTAAAGAACAAGAGAAAGAAGAAAATCACTTGAGTATTCAGACCGTTTCATAGAATTAACAGACGGGAAATGAGGAGAAAGAGACGTTGAAGATGATTTATTCTACGGCTAATGCTACACCTGATTAATAATTCAACACAACCAAGTTATCCAGCCATTCCAAATTTCACACATGCGGCTATAGAATCGCTACACATCAACAATGGACCAGAGGCTGTGTGACACTAATGTCTGGATGCTAAATGAAAGGTAGCCTTTAAAACCATTTACAGACCTAATCCATACACTAGCTTTAAAATGAGAGCATGCTGTAGTGTTATGAGAGCAGGTTGATAGAAAACTGCCATGACACATCCATGTGCACAACATTGTCCTGCAGGATGTCCTTGCTTTACAGATTCAGTGCACACACATTCAGTGAATGTTTTGTATCTGGCCGTATAACTGTGATTTGCAGTTGTGGCTAGCACACGCTAGGGGCCATGTGGTCAGAGGGTTATAGAAGGACACGTTCAGTCAGTATAAACTGACCTTGTGTCCACCCGCCCCTAGTAACAGAGCTTAAATTAGTGGAGTCATGCATATACAGACAAATGCACAGGGTCCAATCAACTTCAATGTCACGGGCCCTCACAATTAATTATAATATTCTAATTTGGTGCTCAAGAAACATGTTTTTATTATATTTTCTTAATTTGTAATGTAACAATATTGAAAGTTGAGTTCGAAATATCCACGTTTATTTGTCAGTAAAAGTCTGCTGGATGATGTCGGCAGAGTTACTACTTTTTGTATTGCAGATCAATGAATAGGTGACGCCTAGTGCATTGTAGGTGCATTGTAGCTCAATTAAATGTCAAGTCTTTTTTTTTTCATTTTCTTCTTAACGTATAGAATCAATTTCAAACTAATTTATAAGGTAATTTATTAAAAGCCCACCTTGCCAGCAGAGAATTATCCATTTAAGTAAATACACATATTTTACCTCAGTGAGGTTAATTCTTACTATCGAATTCCAAACTCTGTATTACATTGCAGTACCTTATAAAATTACCTGCCAACTGGCGAAAAAGATGTTTACGCACCAACGCCAGTTTTTTTCTCACATTTGGCAGCCAGTGCGCATTAGTTTTGGACCCCGTCTGGACCCTTTCACTCATATTACACAACTTGAATACTACCTACTTTATAGCTAAACATTTAATTCCATTGCAACTGTCATGCTACTCTCAGACAAGCACTGTATAATGATGCCAATGCTAAAAGTGAAGTGTGCACGACACGACTAGTATCACCAAACAAAATTGCAAGAATAAGTGTGTTTGTCTGGCAAACAACATAAAAATGATAGATAAATATATTAAAGGTGACATCTCATGAAAATTTGACTTATTCCATGTTTAAGTGCTATAACCGGGTCCCCGATGCTACTACCATCCCAGTAAACGTTTCTTAGTGCGTGCTTCAGATGTGTGCGCTCAGGAAACCATCAGAAGTTTAAATGAATATCGTTTAAAATGCATGATTTCAGCATCATACACATGATAGTCCAAACCAAACAGATGTTTTTAGCAGAGAAACTGAGATACAAGCTGTAAAGGCACAGCCATATTCTGGAAAAGGGGTGGGAAGCAGCCGCTCATTTGCATTTAAAGAGACATGCACAAAAATAGTGTGTTTCTGCTTCCACTCAAAATATGTATTTTCAAAATTATATAATACATGATCTGTTGAGTATTTTAAGTATAGATTTAAATAAGCTGATTAAGTTTACAGAAACATTACAGTATGACAATATACATCCAAACAATATAAATCCACCTAAAAGGACACTTCAGAGTTATAACTATCATGGCCGCCATATTGGAAGGAGGTTCCAAATTGAAATGCTCAAAACTGGCTAAGTCTTTCCCAATGGAGAAAATGAAAGGCTTTTTAGTTCCAGAAACTGCACTCTATTGCTTTATAGAGCTTAGATTGTGCCACAGAGCCACTGTTTTTGAGGGAATCAATCCACAAATGTTTTGTACAGTTTGGCATGGTCGCAATTGTAGAAAATACACACATTTGAGAATAGCCTACAACAATGTTATGGCATAAACACACATTTTGAGAATGTCTTAATAACTGAGGGGAAGGAAAAGCTATGGAACAAATCAGATAGTATTCATTTGACATATAGATGGTTGGTGCTGATGTATGTTGGTGTCCATGCCCACAGAGGTCGCAGGCAGTGCCAACAAGCTTCAGGCTACAGCAGACCAAGACTTACCTCAGAGTTCCCTCATGACTAACAGCTCCATGAGCATAGGGCAGCAGAAACAGCTCTTTGTTTGGAAGAATGGAGTAACCTTAGGAAAAAAGGAGAAGAGTGTGGAGTGTTGAGACATGCCCTTTGTGCGCTCTTGGCAAAAGATAAGCGGGGGGAAAGAGGAACATGCTGCGAATCCATAGAATGAACATTCATGGCACAGAAACATCATATCAGATAGACCTGCTGTAACACAAGGCTACAGAAGTGCCCAGAGCTTATCAAATGCACAGCAGCACTACCAGAACAAATACAGCCTTAACCAAGGATTGGATATGATTTATTCACAGCATGCAATAATCTGAACAGAACAGTCCTAGTGGAAAACTGATAATTATACATAACAGCCACTACAAAAAAGGGACAAGTTGCAGCTTTACAGATCAAAATAGGATTTTACGCACAGCACATTAATAAATAGGCTGCTACAAAAGAAACACAACCACTGACAACTAAAGTTTCAGTGGAGGGGGATTTCAGTTCATTTGTGCCCTGTTCCACAACTTTTAACAATACATATAATTGTTTTATAATTTAAAGGAACCGTTCTCCCAAAACTGACAATTCCACCAATTGCTTACTAAAGCTGACTTTTTTCTGTGGAACAAAAACAAAGATATTTTATGTTAAAATATTTATAATTTATATATTTCCATACAATGTGTCAATTTTACTTTTGGGGTAAACTCTCCCTTTAAGGAGGTATTATAAAAAAAGCATTTTCACAGGCCAAAACATAATAAACAAGATATAAAGTGAGCCATTACATTTGGTGAAGTATTATTATCTTCAACAATATATTTAACATAGGCTGTATATATATATATATATATATATATATATATATATATATATATATATATATATATATATATATATATATATATATAATTATTATTATTATTATTATTATTATTATTTTATGTATGTGCTGCTGTTTTCCCTCCAAAATAATGTAACTTCCAGTTAGCTGATGTCATTAAGCAAATATCTTAAAGCAATATTAGTAAAGATAAAGGTCATGCCCTCAAGAGGACATTGAATAATTTGGCACAGGGCTAAACCCTTTGAAAAGTAATACTGAGAACACAGCACACAATACCTTGTAGCAATTATACAATATATTAAATGATATTCTAAAAATAAAAATCATTGTGCTTGAAACATTGTGTTTAGATAAAGGACAAAATGGCCAGTTCTTCCGTGTATGCAAGATATGACATAAAACACAGTCAATAATTTGCAATGATTAAAAGTTGTGAATATTTTATCCAACATATTAACCGTTTCCCAAAATGACCTTGAACTGAATATTTGCCAATGCTTCCCTTTCTTGGTCATGTGACCACGTTCATTCAGCTCATTGGCCAGTCACAATCATTTGGTCTTTACTTTTCTTTCTTTCTCTCTTCTTCTCTAACAAGCTTTCTAATAAGAGCATGAATCCACAGTTTGGCTCTAATGTTTTTTTTTTTTGTTGTTGTTTTTTTTGCTCAGTACAGTCTCCTTGAAAAACTGATCCAATCTGATCCATGGCATGTCTATCTCCATTCCTGGAGGTGACAGCACAGACCCCTCACCTCAATTTACTGCCATCCTCTTTTGCAGCGTGTTCCCTTTGACCGATAGAGTTTCACAACTCTACTCAGCTGCTCCTCTCACCCCATAAACACCCACACTCAGATCACTGTGTGCTCAAGGTCATTTTGAAGTGGGACAAGAACTTAAACATATAGCCAAAATAAGATGAGCACAGATCATCTGACATTATATGCATTCCAGTATGTGCATAATGTATAAAGTTGATAAAGATGTTGCAAGAGGTATCGTGAAACTCTTCTAACTAGTTTACGTCACACAAAGGTCAAAGGTCCTCCATTTATACACGTCATTTTAACAACAGCCCATGACTGAATGGGGTAAAAGGCTATGTTTGTCTAACTGCAAACATAGGGCGAGAAAGAGAATAGGATTTCTATAAAAACAGATGAAGAGATGAAAGAAAAGGTTATCTCTTCTCGTACTCATTGATCTGTGTGCACGGCCCAGAGCCTAAGCGCTCTCACACACCACTTTACACGTATGCTGATAACCCCCCAAAAAACTGAGAACAAGCTCACAGTGGAGCAGATTTGCTAAAAAGTAGCAGACTTCAGTCCTGTCCCCTAATGCAGTCATGCATTCAGACCAGAGGGAGTGTTTTCAAATCTGAGTCAATAATTATGAGCAAGCAAACATGTGGGAACTTAGATATTATCCTTAAACATTTCTAGGAAAACTAACAAGGAAAGCTTTGAAAAAAATGACCTTTCGTGACAGTGTCAGACTGGAGGCCTTTGTTGAAAAAGGTTGTTGTTTTTTCCTCAGCAGAAGGGCACAAATTTCCTATTAATGAAAATGTGAAGTGAGCAAGGTAGTTTCTCATAGTATGAAACAAATATTCTTGGAAATCCAGTTTTAGGCGCACACTTATTGTATCTGGTAGCAATCCTGTCATACAGGGTGAAACATTCTGCATGAGGGATACACGTGTTGTTTTGTGACTCATACTGACTTTTATCATTGGCATGACTTGTTATGAGTACATGGAGGAGGACAGCTGTGTTATCGAGGTTAATCTGAACCCCCATAACTGGTTCAAAATGAATTTGGAAGCTGTAAAGCAATGCAAATATTTGTACTTTTCAGAATAAATCATTTTTAGCCTTGTTTTGTAATAAGATATGCACTCGTAATATGACTGCCAGTTTATGTACAAGTGGATATCATATATTTTGCAATATGATATGCATTTGTACACAAACTGACAGTCACCACTGATAAGCTACTACTAAATATTGTGGAAACTTAAATTCTGTAAAGTTGCTTTGCACTGATTTGTATCGTAAAAAGCGCTACACAAATACACTTGAATTGAATTGAACAGGAGGAATGAGCCTTGTGAGAAACTGAGTGAACTTAGATCGCCCTCTCCAGGCCAATGTAAGTAAGAACATGCATGAACATTATAGTTTGTAATTAGCTGTAGTCAGAAGAAAACCCATAATAAAAGACCTGAAAAGTAATCTTTTATTATTATTATTATTAATATAGAAATTGTCAAGTTAAATATCTTCCCAACTAAGTCTACTGAAATTATTGCAATTATTATATTTCATATCTTAATTTTGACAACTCTAAAAAATTCATTTGTTCAATTGTTTTCCTTCAAGCTTGCAGCTCCTTGAGGGTCCTCGGATGGCAGACACCAGTCAACAGACAACAGACAAAATCAATACTGACACAACTAACTAACTAACTAACTAACTACCTAACTAACTAACTGACTAACTCACTAACTAAATAGGCTGGCAAGTATGTCAATTGAAATAATGCTATAATCAAAGAAAATATAAATAATAAATGAAACACTTAAACTTCAAGTTAAAGTACTAAAATTACAAAAATTAGACTTGAAGTAAACTAAAGGTCGTTATAAATATATAAAAAAAACTAAATTAAAATGAGCAGAAAAATAAAAGCTAATTCAAAATATTAATAAATACTACAATAGTATATAATAATATATAATAGTACCCCCCCCCCCCCCAATATATATATAAAAGCGGTTCGGTCCAAAAAACACTGTCATATAAAATCATGATGTTTGGGATACCTAGAGGGTTGAGTAAATAATGGCAAAATTATGATTTTAGCTATATATATATATATTCATCACACATTTATACAAACATTTTATTGTATGACAGTATAGGGTGGGGGCATCACTGAAATCATGTGACACTGAAAAAATTATATATATATATTCACAAATTGCTATCAATGTCTGTATTATTCAACATTTTCAAAAACAAGAGCCGTTAATACTTAATGGGCACATCAATGCACAGAGATACAGCGTGTGCGAGATCAGTGACATTAAAGTATGGATATCTGGGCTCACATCCGTGACTGAATCAAGGCACTTTCCAATTTAAACACAACTACCTATTTACTTGGCTAAAGCAGTAGTACAATTTGAAGCTGGAAGGTCAACTATGGGCAAGGTTTTGTAGCAAGCAGTGTAGATTGCATAGTCAAGTATTATCAGTGTAAAATGAAATAATAATAAAAAGAAAAGATCAATAAGTAACAAATCGACTGTGTAAGGGGAACATGTGCAGGTTCTTTGGTCTGGTATCTGAGGGACTGAGACAAAAGAAACTCAGGACATATAACAGAATCCATAGGCAATGTTTAAATGAGCATGCTTGCTTGAGAAACAGACCCTAAATTCTGGATAACCTCTTGAAGTTTGACATAGATGTGGTTGAAATCAAGTCAGGTGAGTTTGCTGATGAGTTCAAGTCAATAGAGTGATAAAAGAGTCAACGAACAAGGTGTAATAAGCTTGAATTCCTGACAAAATAAGTTCAAAAGCAACTGACTTACTAGTGCACTTGCTCAACATCTGATGTCTGGTTATATTTATTAGAGCTATAAACAGATACTGAAGGGACTGTATATGTCTATGTGAGAATGGAAACGAAGTTAAATGTCATCACGGGAAAACAGAGACTGAAACTGTGCCATTAAACAAGAGTAATGACAATATTTCTGCACCAAAATGGACCAGGCACAGCCGCAAGCACATATGAACAAGCTTAAACATCTAAACATAGATTCATAAGTGGACGTTTTCAGTCCAGAGGCCACATTCTAATGCACAAAAAAATAAAAAAAAATCCTTGCAGAATATTACAGTTTATGTGCCATGATGGTTTTCTGCAGTGGTTAACACAGAGAAATCATTGTAGAAAGGAAAGGCCCTTTGGTGCTTAAATTCTTATCGCATACGTTTTCATAAATAATTAAGCATAACAAAATCAATGGCATTTACCTGAAGAGATTATGGCGACAGAGTGTTAAGTAACTAAATAGAGCACTATATTTACAACAAAGCTTGATCTTTGCTTTTCCTACATCATACTAAGAGGGTGCTGATAAACTTACTGACATGAAGTAGGAAAAAATGAAATATCCAATTCTATAATGTTGCTATAAGTGTTGCTTGATTATACATTTTAGAGAGAAATAAACAAGGTGTGAGCATCTGATATTGTTGAGTGGCATGATAAATAAAGCTGAAAAAAAAAACACAAAATAAAACCAAGAAGGCCTGGACAGGATAGCATCCAATCCATATGGATTCTTGCTGAAGATGGTTACCTGCTTACTAATACATAAACTCAGTGCAAGTGTAAACAAGTGTCATTCATTAGACACAATGGAACAATGTTAGTTAAGCGCTCTGTATGAGGCACATGTGCTATAGTAGATCTTGAGGTTCCATTGCTATAAATGATGAGACGGATATTTTTCTGTGGATTCTTGAAGTTTTTCCGTGGCTTTTCACAGAAGTAGCACCATAACATTTGTTGTTTGTTCGTAAAACTGGGACATGAAGAGCAGACGCAGCGCTGAGGCTCTATACCCTCTTCATGCACACTTGACACCTGCTGATGTTATTTCGTAGACTCCCAGCCTTTAGCGTTGTAGGGACAGGTTTGCTGTAATCACAATACACAAGAGAACAGGACACATTTTTACATATTTTTCATAAGGTTATGGAATTCTGAGTTTTTATCTCTTTTTAGTGGCACCTAATTGTGCAGAGCACAACACAAAAAGTATTTGTCTTTATTTGAAATGTAATTTTAAATCAATTAAATCATATATCATTATTTTCATTGTTGTGGAAAAGGGCAATAATAGGCTGTTGATCTGTTTAACATTTGAAGGGTAATATTCTAAAACTGCACAGTTTATATGAAAAAAAAAATGAATATTATTTAAAAAATATACAAATAGATGGAATCATTTTTCGGACCTATTTTTTTATTTTTTATTATTGCATATTGTTGCTACGCATATTGCAATTGTTGTTTAAGTTATAAAAGAAATTGTAGGCCTAAAATGGAACATATAACATAAAACTAGCCAACTATATATTAGCAGTCTCTCAGTTGAGCATAAGAATAAGAAAAACTTTTTTGTTCTTCTAATCTTTTTAAGATGACCTGGTGATTGTTTACATTAAGTGGGATGACTTATTTATGCTTTATACAGCAGTGATGCATAAACACAATACAAAGGCTCCAAAATCACCCAGAAATTAGTGGGCCCTCTTGTGGTAAGAGAGAGGATTTATTATAGCTTTATAGTACTCCATGAGTGTGGCATATATAGTGCATTCATAAAAATAAATAAAAGGCCAAATGCAAAGCAAATATTTGCACCGCATTACTCGCTCTAGTTCACTCGTGGGATGTTTTCTGCATCACTGACACAAATAAAAACATACAAGCAATAAAAAAAAATATATATTCTGTCTGTCAACTGGACGTGTCAATAAGCTCTTCACTGATTGGCTTGCGTACTAAAGTATAATATGAATTTTCAACTTGATTTAAATTGCGTCACCCAATTCGCAAATTTGCATTTATTCGCGTGTTCGCGTGCATTGACTTTGCATGCAATCTACTCAAATAAACTCTACACACAAATAATTCAATTTGCTTTTGGTGTGAATACACCATAACAGTTAATGAATGCATGTAAATGAATAAAAAGTCTGTTAAAGCTTACCTAAACATTTCGTTGTCCTCTATGGTGGCTAACCAGAAGCTGTAGGAGTTAGCGTAATAGTTGCATGTGCCGCGACCGTGACACTCGATGAAGGGAGCCGAGCGGAACTCTTCCAGACAAGAACCCGGAGAGGCCAGAGCCTGACCGGAGCCCTCAGCACCAGCACTGGTGTGCTGTTACACACAGAGACAGATCTTTACACACCAGTCACAGGTTCACATTTTCATATAGTCCTCATTGAAAAATAAGAAAGCAAACAGATTTGGCTTCCAGGCAGTGATTATTTAGTGATATAGTAATGACCTTAGTGTGTGGCTGACAGGGTTAAACATCCTGTACTTTAGTTTGTAAAATCACTTTAGTTTGAAACTGATTTTACAGTAATAAAGCTGACTATCACATATTGCCATTCCAATTTTATTTGAATACATTGTGCAGTCCTAAAAATGCTTCTTTATTCTCCTCACCATGACGAAAGAGTATCCAATCCAGAGAGAATCCCAACCTCGAGGGCAGGCTGGGATCTGGATGCTCTGACTGTGCAGAGCTATCACCATAGCAGGAGCCTCACAAACTGCACATCTGTCACAGGAAAACATGCATGCACATGAGAAGGACGAGGAATTCTTACTCACCGAAATATCAAACGATTCATAAAATATCGCAAACCTGCTGATGAAGGGTTTGATGCTTTCACCGGTAACAGGGGCCATGCTCATGGGCATGGGTTCGGGAGAGGTGAGCCAGTACGAATAGTCATTACGAGAAGCGAAGTTACATACATTGTTGATGTTGCAGAAGAGGAAAGGCATTGGGCTGAACTTCCTTAGGCAGCTACCAGCTGTACCTGTTGGGTAAAGAGCAGAACATCAGGGATTGAGTAACTTTGATTAATGTTTCAGAATAAATACATGATCTGTGTGGCTGTCGTGCTAACCTAGGTCTTGTCCATGTGACCTCTCGTTGCCCTGGACATAAAGCAGCGAATATCCATCATAGATTGGCGTCGTTCCATCTGGACAATCTGGAACATCAACACTCTGACTGTGGCGGGTTACAAGGAAGCCGTGATCCATTGAGGCAGGGCCAGGAGGGCCGATGCCACCTGGGAAACCACTAGGACCTGGAGGTCCAGGGTACCCTCTGGGGCCTTCAAAAAAGAGATTTTAAGAAATCAAATAGGGATTTGGCAAGCATAAGCAATCTTATGAATGAAAGGAATTTCATTTCTGCTGAAATTTGCTGAACTTTTCTGCTGTCTGGGATTGGCTCTTAATATTTGATGTGTCCGTGCACCTACCAGAGGGTCCAGTTTGTCCAGGCTCTCCTTTGGCCCCAGGATGTCCATTATAGCCAGGTGTTCCATCGGATCCTTTCATACCCTGAAGTCCCATCACACCTAGGAGGGAGGTTGTGTGTTAGATGTCAAATGACTCTTTTCATAAACTTGTAAGTTCAGATATTTGAAATACTCACCCTGTTGTCCTTTCGGTCCAGGGATGCCTTGAATTCCAACTAGACCTGGGGGACCCTGAGGTCCTGGAACACCAGGATCTCCCTTTATGAATGTGTGTGGCCCAGGGGGTCCAGGGGGGCCTTCGCTACCTTAAATTAAAAAAAAATGTAAGCATAGATTTAGTACAGTGTTTACAATGAATTATAGCATTCACACCTGAACTGTCCATTATTATTGTAAAGATGTTTCCCCATATACTCAAGCTCAAATAAGGATTTGAAGAAGCAGTTTGTTGGATACACAAAATGTGTTCTGATATTTTGTGTGTGTATATGCAAAATATTTTTTGTGTTCAGATGCAAAAGCCTCTAAGTGCCATTTGAAATTTTCTTCTAGAATTAGCATTTTTGATCAGGTACCTATGTTTATGTTAATTTACTTAATTTAAATGGCAATGAAAAGAACCTATGCACTGCATTTAAAGTAAAATTACTGAACTTACACATAAGAGGCTGAAAAAATGTTAATTGTAGAAGAACATTTTGATTCTTGTTTCTGGATTTTGTTTATGAACTCTTCATGTATAAATAAATAAATATATATATAAATATATATATACATTTCTGGCTGATGACCCTGCAGCTCACCCATGGGCACTGGAGGAGGTGCGACAGGCAGCAATGCCCAGTAACATCTTCCTGTGCAATTACTATATATATGTGTGTGTGTGTGTGTGTGTGTGTGTGTATGTGTGTGTGTGTGTGTGCCTGTCTGTGTATATGTATATGTACAGAGTTACAAATTCAAAGTAAAAGGGTATGAAATATGAACATGAATAAGTATGAATAAATGTAATATTTAATAATAATGGTTAAACAATAGTAATATTAAATTATTTGATATCTTTAATGATTGTATTATTATTATTGTTGTTGTTTTGTTATAGTTGTAATGTACTGTAAAACAAAGCAATGAATTTAAATGATGCTACCAATGTGATAATATCTATACCAGTTGAAATGTTTATTTAAATGTGGATAGACACTTATGATAATATTCAAAAGAAATCTGAGTTCAAGTTTTTGTTCATACCTTTGAGACCTGGGAATCCTCTATCACCTCCATCACCCTTAGGACCGATCACTCCTTGCTCACCCTTTGTACCTGGAATGACACAGAGGCACTCAATCTACCATCTCTATTGAGCGTTGTTTTGTTTAGATTCGTTTTTTGACACTTTAAAAAAAAGCACACAGAAATGCACTGTAATATTCTGTCAAGTTAAATTTTATTTGGAGTCTTACCAGGGAAACCAGGAACACCCTGTGGTCCCATCTCACCCTTTTGCCCATTATAACCAGGCAATCCAGGCTCACCCTACAGAGCACAACTGTATTAAATAACCCCATATCATTTTTAAGGGCACACATTTTATTTTTGAGGATGAAGCCTTGACAAACTCACAGGAGTACCAGTGAAACCTTTGTCTCCTTTAAACCCTTGAGAGCCCTGTGGGCCAGGGAAACCAATATCTCCCTTTTCTCCTTTAGCTCCAGCACTGCCAGGTACGCCAGGTGGGCCTGGTTCACCAGTCACACCTGTGGGAAAAATGTGATGTGAGTGTAAGCTGACACAGGTCACATTCAGCAGAAGAGAGATATTATGTGACAGAATGTCCTGTTTGGTGAGGTGTTAAGGCTTCACCTCGTTCTCCTGGGTGTCCCTGACCTCCCCGGTCTCCTTTAGGCCCCTCCATGGATGATCCTGGAAGTCCTCTCTCTCCAGGGCGCCCTTGGTCCCCTGGGAATCCAGGCAGACCCTTCTCACCTTTAATTCCAGGAATACCTGGACTCCCAGGAATGCCAGGTAAACCAGGGTTGCCTTTGTCACCTGTGTGGGGATGAGAAGTATTGATTTAATTTAGTTACTTTTCTCTAAAATATATTTAGATTATACACTGAAAATAATAAACCAAAAATGTAATTTTAAGTAGACCTCCTAATGCTCCACAACCTAATTATTGGGGATATGTGATTCTGACCTTTGTTGCCTGGTTCCCCATGGGCTCCTGGCAAACCTGTACCAGGTTTACCTGAAGAAGAGAAATCATTGTTCGTCTTAGATCACTGTGTGCATGTACAAATTGGTGCATGAAAATGGCATACATGTTTTCACAAATGAAGGGAGAACTGAAACAAAATCTATGAATAAAATGAGTTATTCTTGCCTTATAAACGTATAAACGTGAAACGCATGTTGTGCATATAAAAACAAAAAGGTATGCAGCAATTACCAAATTTGATATTAAAAAAAGAGTCTTTTAATAGCCCAAGATATGTGCACTACTCTAAAGCATGTTAAATTAACAGCATTTTCCTTTTTGAGCTACCTTTCACTTAAAGGAGCTACATAATCTTACCAGGTTCTCCTCTCTCTCCTGACAATCCAGGAATGCCATCTACCCCTGGTTCGCCTTTCTCCCCAGGCTGACCTGGTGGACCCTGTAGACCAGGCTCACCTAATCAAAAAAACAAACAAAATAATCATTAGGATTTTCACCACTAAATGGCATACACATTTTAACAAACAAATCATGATTCATCTGTTATTTGAGTACTTATAAATGTATTCACAGTTCACGAAATGTAGGAAGAACTAAAACCAACCCTTTCTTTTAAAAATTGTACTTATTTTCAACACTAAATGATCATGGCCTATTTTAAATTAATTTAGTGCACATGTTTTGTTTTTCTCAGAAGGATTCTAATGTACTGAAAAAGTTTACATGTGTCTAGTGACCTTGCTGAAAAATCAAGCATAAACCAACGTGGATTCCAATCCGGTCCAAACTGATTTATGTTGGTTAGTGCTGGTCCAGGGCTGGTTTATGCTGGTATAGTAGTGGTCCAGGCTGGTTTATGTTAGTATAGTGCTGGTCTAGCTGGTGGGCCAGCATATTCATGCTGTTATCAAGCAAAATGGAGCTGGTGATGCTGGTTCTCCAGCACTGTCTTGCATGGTTACGTGTCAGTAGTGTTTTAGGGACAAACATTGTTTTTGCTTGAATATTTCTCTATTTATCAAAAAATGATGCAAATGAAACATAACATAAGGTTAAAACATATGATTTAATAAATTATAACATATTTTTGATTATATAATAATATGATATTTGTATATGATATATATGAATTATATTTTGATTATATGATACATTTATTAGGTCCGTTTTCTGAAAGTAGAACTGACATTTTTAATATAATGTAAGTTCTGGGAGTGGTTGTTTTTAAAGACTTTCATACTTATTTGGGAAGTCACATTCTGTATGTCACAATCCAGCTGTCAGTCAAAAGGGCAAAAAGGGTACACAGTAAAAAGTATGTCAGTGCAGACAGATCCATGAAGTTTTATAATATGTTAAATAGTGATATCATGCACTTTTAACCATTGTTGAAACTGAATTAAATCAACCAAAGGCAATGGCCAAGTGCCCAACTATAGGAACACTAATCACCATAATGGTAACATATTTCAGCAACCTTTGAATATGAACCATAAGAAAGGAATAAAGCCAAACCAGTTTGTAATAAGTGAATATGGTAAACATGTTTTAAGAGTTAGTTGGGGTTCATCATCCTCTGGTGATATTTTTATATCATCTAAGTCTGTGTGGCTATATGTCAGTTGTAGTTGTTGTGTTTCTACTGACCTGTTCACTTTTTTTTGATCTTAATGTTTCACTTATCCTCAGTGATTCTGCTTGTTAACTGCAGGTGTCATCACTAATGCTCCATCATCATTTGTAGATTGAACCTAATTTATTTCACTAACTACAACACTACCTCAGTGCTTCATAAGTTTTATTGTGGTCTTGCTGGGATCATACCAGGACCCAAAAGACAATAAATGCTGGCCACCAGCACCAGAATCCCAAGCTAGTCCCAGCATGCAAAACATCATGCTGGTCCACCAGCACACCTGCTTACCATGCTGTGGACCAGCAAACCAGCATGTAAAACATACCTTATTATGGTGACCAGCAATGCAGGACTTTCAGCAGGGGACATTAAAAGTGTGCCTTAAATAAATCTTAAGGAGAATGTCAGTTTGACTCACCTGGACGTCCTTGAAACCCAGGATCTCCTGGAGACCCCGGCAACCCACTGACACCTTTCTCACCTGGTTTCCCTGGACTGCCTGCTCAGAAAAAATAATAATACAAATATGATTGGTATTACAATAAAATATCACTGGCTGGTACACAAGTATATGTCAATGTCATTTGGATAAGACACTGTAATCATCTTGCCTGGGTAACCAATCAATCCTATGTCTCCTTTAGGTCCTTGAGTTCCAGGAGTCCCTGGGATGCCCATTGTACCTTTCTGTCCCTTCTCTCCAGGTTCACCAGGGAAACCAGGGGCACCCACATCTCCCTGTAAGTAAGAGATATAGGCTATATTAACACTGTCAGTTTTTGGGATTGACAACTGCATTTACATTCAGGTCCCACAGGAACATACAGCTGCATTTGGAATTCTGTCTGAATGAGCATGCAACGGGAGTCAAGCCCATATTCCTCACCAGAAACCATAGTGACAATGAACAAAGTAATGTCAAAGATGTTTATACTAATACAACAAAACAAACCTTCACTCCAGGGGGACCAGGGATGCCTATTCCGGCTGCACCAGGGTCTCCTTTATCTCCTTTGGGGCCATCAGAACCCTTAAATCCAGGGTGACCCGGTGACCCACCAACACCTTTAATTCCTTTTGGCCCCATTGAACCTAAAGAACCACAAAATGTTTACTGATGAACACATATAATGTTCATCAAACGACATAAAAACAACATTACCAGACTTTTTCACATTCAATTTAAACTATAGCTAAATGTAAAAACCATGGTTAAAAATAAATCATTAAATATAACAAAACTGCTTCACTGATTAATAATATTAGAAAAATCGTACTGTGAAAAGTCATGTGATGCAACCAACACACAGGTATATAATACAGGAAATTATACCTGGCAGACCTATTTTTCAAAAACATAAACACAAAGTTAACCCACATGCAGAAATAGAGAGCATTATATTTACCTGGGTATCCCATGTCTCCTCTCTGACCTGGGTCTCCAGGTTCTCCAGTTTGTCCTGGCTCCCCAGGGACTCCAGTGTCTCCTTTATCCCCTGCAATGAAGCCACAGTAATCAAATAATGCCCTCATTATAACATTATTGAATCATATTCATGGTGCCAAGATGGCGGCTCATTAGTCTGTTGGTGTTTGTGCATTGTCATTTCATTTTTTATTTTCACCTAAATGGACTGTTGTTTTAAAATCCTGCTTAGAAGTTTACTGACTATATTTAAACATATATGAACTTGATTTTCAGTGCTAAAATCACTTTAATCCGATCCCTATTCTTTCAGCGTGGATTCGTTTGTGTACCGCACTGTATGTATCGACACTGGACTTTTAACATTCTACTTTGCTTGTCTGGAATTTCTAACGACTATTCTGTTGCATCATACTCAAGCACTGGATCCAAGACTGGTTGGAAGGGAGAGTACCACTACGGTCATGGGAGTTCTATGTTTGCTGCAGGTGTTCATGGGACTGAGCTTTGGTAACAGCGGCATCGCACCTCTTGCAGCTTTCAGTTCAAGTCCATTGGTAGGGGTTTGTTTGCTGTTGCGGTGACTATATCGGTTTGGTGGGACAAGTTTGTAGAGGTTTTTGCCAGCTGTCGTGTGGGGAAGGTCCCTGAAGGATTGTTGGCATACACTGCCTTGTTTTCCAGCCTTTTCAGAGATCTACTTCGGAGGATAATGTGGTGTTTAATTATTGCATGCACGCCCGTAGCGTGTCTACTTAACTGGTTGCCTTACCAAGTGCACATCAGAGACAGTTGGTCTCTAACTAAGGAAGAGAACAACTGTATTAAATATTCTCCCTGTGTGGGTCCGACTATAAGAAATGATGTAGCAAGTAAATCAGTTAGAGGAAAGAGCTTCATACTTCTTATGCTACTTATATCCTACTAATAGAGGTTCCCCAACTTTTACTACTTCAGCTGAACTAAAATCCAGATCAGGCTTGGGTTTTATCCATGTAAACATCCATGGTTTGTTACCTAAATTGGATATGGTTCATATCTGGGCAAGAAACACAAATGCAGAAAAATAATAATAATAATAATACAAAAACCCCACACATTTCATTGTTGTTGGTTTATTAGTAATTTAAATAGTAATTTAGTAATATCAATACAGTGCACTCTAAATTTGATCAAAATATTATTTTTCAAGTAGTCTATGCATGACTTCCAGGGTGTTTCCATTTAACATGTTTATTTGGAATTATATTAATTGTGAAAAGTGCTTTAGAGGTATCTTAATGTAATGTTTTTTTTTTTTTTTTTTTTTATCTTAATTTGATGTTTAATGTTTTAAATGTCATATGTGTATTTGTATAACTTGGCTGCATATCTTGGTCAGGTCACCCTTTGTAAAAAAGTTAAAAAATAATAATAATAATCTCGGTGGGGTTCTCTCCTGGTTAAATAAATATAGCACCTGCTTAGGATCATGTACAATCTTTTGGGCTTTATGTTTTAGAAATTCCTTTTAGCCTTTTGACATTTGCATATAAATCGTAGACATGGCCTCATATTCTAAATTTGTATGGGTGCAAAATTGCCAAAAGTCAGGGCATGTCAAAACTTCTCCAGGTCCTCAAAACACCTTTAGACCTCAGAGGGTTAACAACAACTATACTGTTAAATCTAACCTGGCATTCCATCTTTTCCTGGCATTCCATCTTTTCCTGGCATTCCAGGGTCTCCAGGTGTTCCAGGAAACCCCTTTTCTCCAGAAGGACCGGGATCACCTGATATTTAAGGTTAAAATACAAAGACTAATAAGTTTATAGTTCACTGAATTTCAACATAAATTAGCACCATTTTTGATGATGATCAGCCACCAATGAAAGCCAACAATCCAGAGCTGTCAGTTTCCTTCAAACTCCAACAAAGATTCATGTTATTTTATTGTATCTGTTTAGATCATCTTCAAAACATAGGACCATTAGTTTAGGTTCTGAAACCTCTATGACAAACCCCTCTTTCTCTCTGTACCTATGTCTCCGATGTCTCCTTTCTCCCCTTTCATGTGTTCCATGTCAACATCACTCATGTTTCCAGGTGGCCCCTGTAGACCCTGCTCTCCTCTCTCACCCTTGGGACCTGGATCGCCAAACACTCCCCTGACCCCAATCAAACCAGGGTCACCTGAAATAGACAGAACAACATCATTAAGATTTAGCGAATGCAACTCTGAATGTGCCTCCGTCATAATAAGATAAAAGTTTATTTGCAGTCCAAATAATAATACCATATTTTCCGGACTATAAGTCACACTTTTTTTCATAGTTTGGCTGGTCCTGTGACTTATAGTCAGGTGCGACTTATTTATCAAAATTAATTTGACATGAACCGAGAGAAATGAACCAAGAGAAAACATTACCGTGTACAGCCGCGAGAGGCTATAGACGGTAATGTTTTCTCTTGGTTCTTGGTTCTAAATAAATGCGACATTTAGTCCAGTGCGACTTATATATGTTTTTTTCCTCGTCATGACGTATTTTTGTACTGATGTGACTTATACTCAGGTGCGACTTATAGTCCGAAAAATATGGTAATTGTTTTAAATGTGTGTTTTATTACCTTTTGGTCCGGGCTCTCCAGGGTTTCCAACAGGGCCTAAAGGTCCAGGGGGTCCTGACATTCCCATTATTCCAATTTCTCCTTTTAGACCTGAAAAAAACAACAACAACAACATTAAAATTTGAATCATCTTATAGGTATACAAGCATGCGCAAGGAGAATGCCAGGAATAATGGGTGCTCACCACGTTCACCAGGGAAGCCATCTCTTCCTGGAGGTCCTTGTTCCCCAGGCAAACCCCTAGATCCTGATACACCTGGGACACCAGGGCTACCCCTGTCTCCTGGAGGGCCAGGCATGTCTAAACCAGGTAGGCCTTTATAACCTTTCTCACCCTTTATACCGATCCGACCTAAGACATCATCAAAGCTTGTTTCAAACCATGGATCATGTGAACATCTAGGCAGGTATATGAACATACTGTACATCTTTTTGGGTGCTGATTAATAGGAAAACTCACCAAGGGGTCCAGGGTCTCCAGGTGGCCCCATTGGTCCAGGTGGTCCAGGTTCTCCAGGCCCTGGAGGACCCGGCGGCCCCGCTGCACCACGAGCTCCAGGTGGTCCAGGATTACCTGCAAATTCAAAATAATTTTATGTTATTACAAACACTGAACTCATCTCATTTGATTTCATGCAAACCGATTCTCCAATACTCTCTTCCAGTTTGAGGTGAAAACACTTGAGGCATTTGAAAACATTGTCTGACACCTTCCTGAAAAGATTAGATCCTTCTGTCTGAACTGGCCCTCATAAAAACTGCACCTCATTGGTTAAATCCTACCTTGCAGGCAAATTTATAAAAAACCAAAAAATAAAATAAAAACACAGTTATGCCTTTCAAGACCCCACCGCAGGTCGTCCTGACCTGCCGGACAGGAAGAGGAAAGGGCAAAGTCTCTTAACAGCCAGACCACCCCATACAACTCCAGTTCAGTTCTGGGTGCCGAGGACAATCTGTTTGCTGTAAATGCTGGGCCCGTTAATGCACCCATACAACAAGCTGCTGTGATAGCCGGCAAAATAAATCACAAACATTTACACAAAGAAGGCATACAGAGAGGTTTTGGGGATAATTAAATAAGGTTATTCACTTAAATTAATTCGAAAACCCCACATTTCAGTGGCATGGTCCCCACCTTAGTTCAAAGCAAGGACGCACACGTCCTGCACAGGGCAAAAGGAGCCATGGAACAGTTCCTCCAACACAGAGCGAGTCAGGTTTCTACATTCGTTACTTCCTCGTCCCCCTCCTCGATCTCAGACACCTGAACTGCGCCCTCATGAAACAGTCGTTCAGAATGACTACAATGAAACAGATCCTCTCGAAAATACGGCCACTTACTGTCAATCCACATTGCCCCCATCACAGACAATTCTTGAGAGCTGCCTTCGAGGGAGAGGCTTATCATCACGTGGTCCTTTTCTTTGGACTGTCTCTGGCTCCTCACACTTTAACCAAGTCCATGGACATGGAATGTCCTCTCTGAGGCAGGTGCACTCTTAACTACAGTACCTCGACAACTGGCTTGTCCTAGCCTAGACAGATGCAGAGCTGCTATCTCAGAGACACGTATGTATCAATGTAGACCAGGCCTGTGTTACAGCTCTGGCCCCTTGGAAAAACTCTCCGTGGATAGAGCAGGGTGTGGCCCTGGGGATAGTATGCAGGAGGAAGACAGATGTTTCCAACATGTGTTGGGGAGCTCTGTGCTATGGCAAACTTACTTTTGGCCATCGGTAAAAAGCAGAGGAAGAGCTACACATCAACTGCCTGGAAATGCTGGCCCTTCAGATCTTCTTGATGGACATAACGGGATACTATGTTCTGGTCCGCTTGGACAGCATGACTGTGGTGTCCTACATAAATCACTAGGGAGGGCTCTCCTCGAAGCCCCTCTTCATTCTGGCAGAGCACCTCTTGGAATGGGCTCAGCTCAACTTGGGTTTGGAAGTTGGAATAAAGAAATAAAATAAGTACTCTGTGACATCTTAAAATCTCAGCACTCTAAATAGGCATAGGCTCATTTTTAGCCTATAAATAGACCAACGCACCAATAAAAACAAGTCACTAGCAGCTGACATTTTAATAAAATAATAATTCCAACATCCGTGTAAATACTCTGTCCACATTATGCATTTAAGGCTCAATTAATATTTAGTTATCATTTAAAAAACCTTTACTTACAGAGAATAGGCTAAGCCTACATGTTTTTGTGGAGGAAAATGATTGCATCCACTACAGGAGCGGATCTACCGGGGTGGCAATTGCAATTTTTTACAAAGTATTAATATACTGTAATATTTGTTGTTGTTGCTATAAAAACAGACCAAAAGCCATCAATAGCCTTTAAAATGACTTAAAATGTATTATATAAAAAACAATGAGGCAATAATGATTGGTTAATAATAACACTGTTAAAATACATAATATAGGCAAATACAAAATAAACAATTTATGTACATGTTATTAAAAATGCCTGCAAAGGGAGCCAAATACCATGTAAAATCCTTGTTTAGGCTACTGATCAAACATTTAATTCAAATATTCACTTAATCTTTCATTTTTGACCACCTTGCTGCTATAGATGACATAGCCTTTATAATTTCTTCAACAAAAAACATGCAAATCATAACCCTTACAAAAATAAACCATGGTTTTATCACAGTAAAACTGCTTCCTTTTGCATGATTTCTTAATGCTTGAGACTATAAAATAGAGTCATAATAAAGCTATAGCCATAGGTAAATGTTGAGAGCTACAATTGCAATTTATAAATAATACAATTTATTCATTTATTCATTTACTTTTCTATTTGATTAAAGGTCTATTTTCACCCCTATATAGTAGGTGTTTTTTTCAATCATCATATTTGAGGAAGGGGGGCACAACAATACAGTCCTGCTTAGGGCACCCATTTGAAGGTGTTGTTATACACGTCTCTGGGAATGTGTGCTCTACTACACACACACACACACACAAACACACGCACACACTGAAGCACGCATGGTGTTTTCAGCTCTTCACTATATTGATGCATGATGTAGGCTACACATGCGCACGCCAGCGCGCTATGAGAGGATTTCACCATTTCATTTGATAAAACTATCGTCATTCATTCGTATCGTATATACAGACTGACAGAAACGGCAATGTCTTTATGACAACCTGTCAAAATAAAATTTCGGGCATAACTTGAAGAAATTCAAACAGAAATATAGTACTATTGCACAGTAGAGTATGCTATACGTCAAGTAGACCTATTAGCCAATAATAATAGTTTATTAAAAAACACAGAAACTCTGTCTACAACCCACCAAAATAAAAGTTTGCTCTAACTTACTAAATTATATAAGAAATTGCACAGTAAAATATACTTAAGTGGGTTCAGCGTGTTCCTGTGCTCACTAATGTCATTATTCACTCATTATTCTCATTATAAACATGGAACTTTTCCACACCTCAGACTTTGCTTTAGTTGCTGGTGCAACCAAAACGTAATCGCCAGAGGCAAGCCTCCATTACACTTACTCAGCATCCATTTTCGCATCTTTCTCACGCTAATCAAAACACATCACATGACCGCTCGTTTACCTCGCAAACCGGAGCGCAAGCCCGAGCCCGCGTAAGATTATATAAATTAAGCCCAAACCCGACCAAACCTGTCGGGTCCCATCGGGTCCCGTCGGGTTCGGGCAAATATCTTCAGCTCTAAAATGAACCATGAAGCAGCATGTTGTCATAGAAAAATGTCCCCACAGAGGAGTTGATGTACCATCCGTAGATTGTTCAGAAATTCTGGGAGATTTAAAAAAATAAATATATTTAAAAAAAAAAAAATTTACTTTTCATTTACAAAAAAGGAAGGAGTAGGATCAACAAACAAGACTGGAACAAAATTTGAGTTGACTTACTTAAATGAACTTTTACTTAACATACTAATTTATTCAGAAGCACCTGTACATCCATCCCCACACCCAGTTACACTTACACACACACACACCCACACACAGAGACAAATCATGTTGGCTCTCATGTATATTTTGGTTATTTTATATTTGATTTGTTAGCTGTAATTATGTTATTTGTTTGCATAATTATAAAATAAAAAAAGGAAGAAATTCTACGAGATCTTTGGCAAGGCAGAGGTCGACCTCTTCGCCTCAGAAGACAGCTCTCATATCCGACTCATTATTCAAAGGACAGGGATATTTTGGCCCATGATGCATTGGCAAATCTCCTCCTTTACACTTTTCCCCCAAATGCACTGATCCCACAGGTAATCAGGCAGGTCAGGGAGCAAGAACATAAGGTTCTCCTGATGGCCCAGCTCTGGAGAAACCAGCACTGTTTCTCAGAACTGTCTCAGCTGCTCGTAGCCCATTCCTCTGAGCAGGGATCTCCTCTCTCAGGTAAACAGGACAATTTGGCACCCCCAGTCCAAGCTGTGGGCTCTGCACCTCTGGCCTATGGGTGGGAGCCTGCAAATCTCACCAGGCATAATCTAAACACTATTTCTCAGGCTAAAAGAAACCTAGATGCCCATTAAATAGTCTGTTTTCTCTGCCTGATGCTCAACCTGTGGTAAAGACCCAACCTCCTACGACATATCACTGATTTTGTCCTTCCTGCAAGAACTGCTGGATAAGGGAAACTCCAACTGGTGGGCAGGAACAAATTAGTTGTCTGTTTCTTGAAGGTATCCAGCAGACTAAATCCACTTCACCCCCCCACTGTCCCTACTGCCCACTGTTCTCTCTTTGAGCTGCTACAGTCTAGTGACCTTTTGTCCCTGTCCCCCTTCACTCTTTGTATTTTGTCCAAGCCTATGTCTTTACAAAAATTAACTGCTACAATGCTCTATGTTCCTTCAAGCATGCTTAACACAACCTATGCAATGTATTCAGAACATGACTAGTCTTCAGTCAGTGGCCCTTCACACCTTTTCCCATTGCTTTAGAGAACTATTCAACTTGTTTTCCACCTTGTTTGTCAGCATCCATACAAGAGTGAAAGTTCACCAGACAGTTTGCATTATCTGCAATGACTGTGTGGTATTGAAAATCCCACGGAAATCCATGGTTTGAAACATCCTTCTCACCCAATGTTTGTTTGAAGTGCTTTCTTTAAAAAAAAAAATTGTAATTGCCAAATTTTTTATGCCCAAATCTTCCCAGAAGATTAAACTGCTCACGGTTTAGGCAGAAATGAGATGGGACCTAGGGGAATCTTCCCTAGTTCTTTAACTTATTTAATTTAACCAAGTTTCCCCAGACAGTTTTTTTGTAAAGCCACAACAATTATTTTTCTTCTTTGGGCAATCCATCAGTAAAACCACCAGGATATTTTTCAAATGCTCAGATGTTTAAACTCTTTTGTTCACTACTTCAAAACTCAATTCCAATTAACAAAATTGTTTGTTAAAAGTTCCTAAGTGAGCTCAAAAAGTACTTTCAGATTACATGTTAAATAATCTATTCAAAAGTATTACGTGAAGCTAACACAGTAAATGTACCTTTGATTCCCTGTAGTCCAGGTGGCCCAGTACGTCCCTCAGTTCCAGGAACCCCTGGCATTCCAGGATATCCTTTTTCCCCTGGAAATCCTGGAACTCCTTGCTGACCTATGGCACCTTTAGGACCAGGAAGACCCCTGCCAGGTTCACCCTGTATATGATACATTTCGGGTGAGTGAAAAGGTGATATAATTTCTTATCATTTTCTATACAACCATAATACATGAAAAGGTCTAAATGACATCCGCCATCATACTTTTTGCCCAGGTGTCCCTGCACGACCAGGAAAGCCATCCTGACCTGGTCGACCAGGCTCTCCTGGAATCCCAGCAGGACCAGGAATGCCAGAGTGTCCTAGAAGAGGGAAATGGACAGTTAAAAAGATGACAGAGTTTAGATTAGATAAATGAAACATAATTTGTCTCCCATTTATGCAAATGTAATTCTCACAGTCAGCCAGAATAAAGACTAACTTTTCAATTCATAGAAACCTAGGATCTTTGCAACTATAGCTGTTTTATCAATTATGAAATCTTAGGTTTAATAGATAAATGTGCAGAGTATTAGTGCATTTCACCTTAAAACTAAAGTTGACACTTATAGACAATATATACGGCACTTGCCTTTTGGTCCTGGGGGCCCAGGAGGGCCCATTCCTGACTGTCCAGGGTCACCTTTGTCTCCCGGGATTCCTTGATGTCCACGGTCACCTGGGAAACCTATGTCACCTGAGTGATAAAGTGAAAGAGTCGTCAGTACAACCAGCTCTGCATCACAGCACAGTCAATTTTTGAGCTGGAATACATTGGTATAACCTGAATTTACCTTGAAGTCCAGGTCTGCCAGTCTCTCCACGAGGTCCTGGGGCACCCTGAGGTCCAGGTAAACGTATAATTTTACCAGCATCACCTTTAGGTCCTACAAAGATATTTGAGATTGTGATTGTTTTAAGGAGCAGAACAATGACAACCAGTGGATAAGCAAATTTTTAGTCTAAATCACTGACCTGGTAACCCTGGCTTTCCTGGTGCACCAGGGAAACCTGCTGAGCCTTTTTCACCAGGTTCACCTGGCTGACCTATGCCTGAAGCACCTGGGGGACCTCTCTCACCCGGAGGACCAGGAAGTCCACGATCTCCATCCAGGCCACGATCACCCTTAATACCAAATCTAGCCTAATCCCAGAAAAAAGCAAATACTCCATGGTTAATAAAACACTGCAGCATAGACTCAGGGATTCAGATCACTGTAAATTAGATGTAAAAGTGGATACAGCTGATTTGTCACCTTGGAAAGATAAGGTTCTATCTGCATTCTGAGCAATTTTGAGATACTGAGCTTCAAAGTTTTTGCATTCTATATAACAAAACTTATATGGGGAACACGTTTATTTAAAACATGATCCCTAAAATGTATTCTAAATGTATACTATCAAAATCCTTTCAAATCTGTAAATGTGTATTTCTGGAGTGGGTCAATTGCAGACAGAACCTTCTAATTAAAAAAAAATAATATTATGGAATTAGGGAAATAAGAAACAAACGGTTTGCTTATAATTTGTTTTAAAACATAAAATTAGTTATATAACAAGAGAAAGTTAAGTTTAATTTTTTTTTATGAAATGTATTTCATATTTTATCTTGTTCCTGTTAAGCATAAACAAGGCAATGCTAAATATTTTGTCCAGTGAAGGCAGGCAATATGGTGGGTAATTTAACACGTTATTGCAGGAACCATTTAAGTTTAAGTTTCCTTTAGTTTAGAATTTACAAAATTAAGCCTTAAAAGTCAAAAAGTCAACAATTTAACTGATTGGGACTTTACAACAATAAACATTAGCATGTTATTTCAGCCATACTGATGTCTAGAGATAAAGCCATTTAACCTGTCCCACTTTCTGTAGAATAAAGTCCTGGTCGGATGTATTACAGTAGCTGCTGTATGTCTAAAATAAATTTAAGACTAAAAAACTGACGAACAGATAAACTTTGCTTCAGCAAAGATGTCTAACAAAGTTTAATAAATATAGAAAAAAATTTCACTGACATTATATATATAATCAAAATCTTTCACATTTAAAATGTTAAAATTACTTTAACTATGCAACAACTCAGTGTATACCAACAATGTAAAATGTAACTTCATCGCACATAGTGAAGTATACACTTTAATCCAGTTTGCCATAGCGTGGAGTTTATTGCTACATAGTACATATACCTCAGTGCAAGTACACAGGATGGTTCAAGGTTAAAACATATACATAACTTTCCCTCGTATGACAATGACATACTGAAATAAAGCAAATAGACTACAAAACCTGGACCTATCCTCTTAAAGGGATAGTTCACCCAAAAAACTAAATTATGTCATTAATAACTCACCCTCATGTCGTTCCAAACCCGTGAGACCTCCGTTTATCTTCGGAACACAGTTTAAGATATTTTAGATTTAGTCCGAGAGCTCTCAGTCCCTTCATTGAAGCTGTGTGCACGGTATACTGTCCATGTCCAGAAAGGTAAGAAAAACATCATCAAAGTAGTCCATGTGACATCAGAGGGTCAGTTAGTCAGCATCGAAAATACATTTTGGTCCAAAAATAGCAAAAACTACGAATTTATTCAGCATTGTCTTCTCTTTCATGTCTGTTGTGAGAGAGTTCAAACCAAAGCAGTTTTGTGATATCCGGTTGAAACGGTTTGCGTCTCCAATACGCATTAATCCACAAATGACTTAAACTGTTAACTTTTTTAATGTGGCTGACACTCCCTCTGAGTTAAAACAAACCAAATTCCCAGAGTAATTAATGTACTCAAACAGTACACTGACTGAACTGCTGTGCAGAGAGAACTGAAGATGAACAGCGAGCCGAGCCAGATAACGGACAATAGACTGACAAATTATCGAGTCAAGAACCGTTTATGTCAGACGCGTTCGATTCGTGAACCGAGGAGCCGATGATACTGCGCATATGTGATTCCGAACTGATTCTGTGCTAATGTTATGAGCCCAGGTAAACCGAAGGCTTGCATCTAGGGCAATTATCGCCAATGACGCCATTACGTTGAGCGTGTCAGCCACATTAAAAAAGTTAACAGCTTAAGTGATTTTTGGATTAATGCGTATTGGAGATGTGAACTGTTTAAAACGATTCAGTTCGATTTGGTGAATTGGTTCAAAAAGGTCCGGTTTCATCGAATGATTCATTCGTGAACCGGATATCACAAACTGTTTTGTTTTGAACTCTCTCTCACAACAGACACAGAAGAGAAGATGATGATGAATAAAGTCGTAGTTTTTGTTATTTTTGGACCACAATGTATTTTCGATGCTTCAAAAATTCTAACTGACCCTCTGATGTCACATGGACTACTTTGATGATGTTTTTCTTACCTTTCTGGACATGGACAGTATACCGTACACACAGCTTCAATGGAGGGACTGAGAGCTCTCGGACTAAATCTAAAATATCTTAAACTGTGTTCCGAAGATAAACGGAGGTCTCACGGGTTTGGAATGACATGAGGGTGAGTTATTAATGACATAATTTAGATTTTTGGGTGAACGATCCCTTTAATAACACTGCTGGCTAGTGTGGTGTCTAACTGAAAATAATTCATCAATAGCTACAGCAAAACACACAAAAAGACTCTAATTCCTTGGAATATGGGCTGCTGTCATTGACAAGATCATAAATAAAATAGTCAGTCATGAGGTTTCTAATAAACATTGCATTGTGTTAAATTATTTAGTCCTCTCTTCACTGATTTTGCATTTTTCTGCGCTCTCTTCTGCAATCGTGGCACTGTCTGGCGACATGAGAAAGAAAGCTGATCCTGATTGGTCCTTGTGTGTTCATTTAAAGTGCTGATTGGCTCACATAGGTAAAACCTTATAGAACCAAGTTAGAGTTTGACTATGTAGATAAAATGTAAAAGTCCCACAATTTACACAACTTAAAAACGAAATATCACATAATGTTAATACGTTTTACCAGAATATGAATATGTGAATAACTCAATTTTGACAAAAAAAAAAAAAAAAATGTCTGAGAGAACCTTATAATACTGAGGTGACAATTTGTCAAGACTGTTTTGTTGGATCTTTCAGACTCTGTACTCACAGGCTCTCCCTTTGGTCCAGGTTGCCCTGGCCGGCCATCTTTTCCTGGTAACCCATCAACACCTGGAAACCCTCTGTCTCCAGTAGTACCAGGTAAACCCTTATCTCCTTTCAGCCCTGGAGCCACATAGACATCACCAGGCTCACCGTGAGCACCAGGAGCACCCATTAAACCTGGAGAGCCATTTTGACCCTAAAGATGAAGGAAAAGCAAAAAGAAATTGTCAAATTTATATTGACAGGATTCTGTAGTGTTTACATCCACATTTACAGTGGTCACCAAAGGTGCCGTAATGGAGTGGAAGATTAGGACGATTTCAAGGGCCTGACAAGTTAGATGGGGCCCGAAAATGATTTCTACCAAGGTCAATATGCTCTCCATGGGGTCCAGAAATCATGGCAGCACTCCTGGTGAGTACAGTGCATTACTGATGCATATGTATCCAAGGTGTCACAAAAAAACCCTGCAATACTAAGTGATAAATGTTTAATTAGGATGGGAAATCTACATACAGGAACTCCATCAGGCCCAGGTGGTCCTGTCACACCCTTCTCTCCTTTACTCCCTGCTTGTCCAGGATAACCTAAAATGAAAACATCCAGCGTGATGCATAATCTCAGAAAGAACAAACATACCAAAACAAAGCCTTGTTCATTGCTTCTCACCTTGCTGACCCTTTGGCCCTGGAGGACCAGGCAAACCAGGTTGCCCAGAAACAGTGCACTCAGTGCATGTGTCACCTTTAACACCTGAAAGAGCAGAAAAACGTAAATTTTGATTAAACCAAAACTAGAGTAAACTAATGGATGATTGAATGACCTCCTCACCTTTCTGTCCTATCTCTCCTTGCAACCCAAGAGGTCCAGGAGGGCCTTGAGCTCCTTTTTCAATGTCACAGTCTTCATCTAAAATAGAAATAACCACGCCAGTGACATTTTTTGTGTGGAATGATAATACAGCATGACAAAAAAAGTTATTTTTGTTTAAAAGGTTCTTACTGAGCGGTCCTGGTTTTCCAGGGGGGCCAGGTTGTCCATCAGCTCCTTTTGGACCTTCAAGAGACAGTCCATCATCTCCTTTGTCTCCCTTCTGGCCAATCTCTCCAGGACGGCCAGGAAGTCCAGGAGAACCGGAAATATACCGGCCTGCAAGTAAACCATGATCATGAAGAAAAAGGATCATTTTTGTAAACTACAATATTATACCGACCTAATTCTAGCAGTTAATCAGAGTGTGCTTTTCTCACCTGGGGGACCAGGATTTCCACGTTCTCCTGGATTACCTGATTAATGAAGAAAACAGATGAACAAATAAAGGCACCGCAGAATTTGAAGGGCAGCCGGATACTGACAAGACATTATTCAGACATCACCTGTCTCTCCTTCTGCTCCAGGGGGGCCAGGAGGGCCAGGAAGGCCAGGAAGACCACCACCCTGTAAGTAAATATTATAATTACCCATTACCAGTCCATAAGATTGTTCTAAGTGAATCAGGTGCGGAAGTAGTGTGTGGCTTTGATAGTCTTCAGTAGAGTTTCAATACAGCAGGCATTATCTGGAGCTGGATAACAACTTACATATCCTGGTGGTCCTCTTTCTCCTTTGTCGCCCTAACATGAACAAACGTCATAATAGAAATAAATGAAAAATATATATAATAATTATGTCTAGAGGCACATCATGACCCTTCAAGAAGTAGTTACATACCTTAAAGCCACCATGTCCAGGAGTACCAGGGAAGCCCCGATCCCCCTATCACAATCAAAGAGATTCAAAAAGAATCTGATTAAAGTATTAGTCAAATTAAGAGAGTATGACTAACTACATCAAAACTGAACAAAATCACATTGCTGATGAGATCGGAAGTCACTATCCAAGATCACCATACCTTCTCTCCATTCTGTCCATCTTTCCCTGGTTTGCCCTTTGAAAACATAAAGTGAAGTTCTGATTTCACATAATATAAATACTATCATATGATGAGATAGTAGGTCAACAATCGTTACTGATAAAAAACAAGATGTACTAAAAGACACTTTATGGCTTAAATGAACAAAGATTATTAACCTTGAAATAGTGCACAAAGTGAATGAGTGACATTGATAATGTGGCTCGTTGTACAGAGGTTAAAGATGCTCTATGAAGATGATCATCAGGTTTTATGCAAACTTGTGGAGCTCACTTACGATTGGCCCTGGTGGTCCTGGTTCACCTTTGATTCCATATTGATATGGTGAACAAATACCCTTGGAAATGAGTGCAAAGGCAAAATTAATTATTTTTGCTATCCACTTTTTACATATAGTTTCAAAGCAGCTATTATTAGCCAAAATCAGAAAGTCAAAGATTCAAACAAAGGTTATATGTTGTTGGCAGGTCAGACTATATTATCATTATTAATAGTAGTAGTAGTAGTAGTAGTTATTACAGACTTGTATGATGTTATAATATATTTTAATATATACAAAATGTATCCCATATTTTTCAGACTATAAGTCACACCTAAGTATAAGTCGCACCTATCTGTACCTATTCTGTACAATGTGGTTCTATTTATATTTTGAGTCCACAATTTTGTCCTGCCACTTACCATATCGCCTTTCTCTCCTTGAGAGCCTGTTTCACCCTAGAAAATATGCAAGACACATGGACACTGAACAATGTGACTTAGATAAAAGAAATGTAGCCCTCACATATCTGGACATTTAAAACACACATACAAGTACTGATGATACCATACCGGTGGTCCAGGAACATAAATTGTTGTGCCAGGGCCTTCATGTCCCTCTGATGTCCCTGGTGGACCGGGAGGACCGGTTAAACCTTTTTCTCCCTGGAAAAAAAAAAAAGAAAAAGAATGTTTTTATAATTAGTGAGGCTAAACCTAAACCTTTGATCCTTATTCTTATTGTTTGTATCATATTGTCAGCTTCTAGACATGTTCAATAGCAGGAAGTACTTAGATATAGTTTATTACTTTATGTTTGCCTGGCTGCTGTAGGTTCTTATTCCAGATGTTTTTTTATTTTTTTATTTTTTAACCCTTGGTTCCTCACCTTTTGTCCTTTCTCACCCTCAAACGTCAGCTTGTCACCCTACAAAAAGGACAGTTAAGACAGAGTCTGGTCATTTTACTACGCCTAGACCCAGATGTTATCAGATTTTCAAAATATTTCAGATGAGTGGAACAGTTACCGGCTCTCCTTTTTGGCCATGTTCACCAGGCAGTCCCTTCAAAGAAAAATTGCATGGTGTGAGATTCAGGAGCAAGTTCACCGGTGTTGGTTAGTTGTGCTATAGGCTACACTTTGTTTTAGATATTTTAACATCAGACTTACAGGAGGTCCCATTGGTCCAGGTGGGCCGAATGGCCCTTGTTGTCCGGGATTACCTTTTAGTCCCTAAAAAAATGAGAGAATAAGATTTTAGAGAATAAGAGTTTGGAAACAATAGAATGAAAGATGTTAACATATAAAGACAAGATAAGAAGGTTTAAATAGTAAATGCATATTTTCAACATTAACACAAAGAGGTGCATTAAAATCCTTACTGGTGAACCAGATTGTCCTGGCAAGCCCCTGTCTCCTTTCTGAGGGATGGGTACTCCGATAACACCACCTGGATCTCCCTATGAGAGGAAAATATGAGCGCACACAAACTTCACTACAACATTTTCAAAAAAATCATGTGTTTCTGCTTCATAGACTGCCAAGTGTAATTAAAAGCCAATGGTGAATTGTTTTAAGAAGACACCATACTTGTGGGAAAATCACTGTAACATATGGCCATTCATGACTTATTGCAAAACTAAGTTTGAATGTGTTCCATACCTTTACTCCCTTCAAACCTGGAATACCCTGTGAAAGATTCAGAACAATATTTGTTAAACTGAGAATCTTTTGTAGGACTGGATTAAAAGCATACAGTGATTTCTAAAACATGATGTTACACATGACATAAAACTGCTCGTACCGGTGGTCCCTCCACTCCCGGAAACCCTGGAACTCCGTCAAAACCACGCTCCCCCTGCAAAACACAAATTAAGAAATCCTCTATTCAACCCCACTCAGGATATTCTGAGTAATTTAAGACTGTTGAAGTAGAGGCACATCCCAATAGGGTCAAGTTGCCTTTTAAGGATCAAAAAATTCATTAAAAAAACAACAAACAGGGTGTACCTTTGTTCCATTGCAGCCTGGGATCCCTTGAGGTCCTGGTGCACCTTCTAGACCCGGAAGACCCTGCAGAAAATAAAAGCAATAGCAGAAACATACAAAGATAGAGAAAGTTTATGTTTTTCCTAAAATGTATTAATGATGATCAATTTTCTTTGAAAATAAATTCTACTTACTGGAATACCTGGATGTCCTGGGAAACCAGCCACACCAGGTGGGCCCTACAAGAAGAAAAATCTCTATGATGAATAATGTTGTAACAGTTAACTGTATACAGTATACAGTGTTATAGTGTTGCTTTTAAGTAAAATTAATTATTTTTTTATTTAGCTGCCTTAAAAATATGACTATATTGTAACATAAGATATTTATTTAGCATTTATGGACACTTACTCTGTTTCCTTTAAGTCCTGGAGCTCCTGGCTGCCCTGAATCTCCCTGGGGGAACACAGAAAAACATATTGAAAGAACACTGAATTCATGTTTGCTTTTGCTCAATTGCATTTGCTAACTACTAGGTCATTACTTAGTCAGTCACTGTGCTGTTATAACTGTACATAAATATAGGGTTATGTATAGCTATAACAGCACAGTGTTTGTCACCATTTGTATAATGGTTGGTACCCTCATGCACGGGGCCCTGTTGCAACCCCCTCCGCAGGATGGCCATGGCTGCCGCTGTTGGTTTTTGCTGTAGTTGTAGATTATTGCTGCTGCTGCTGCAAAGCAAGTACAGGAACTTGCTGGCAATATGGTGCTGAGAGTATTTCAGACATACTGCAGCTGCACAAGTAGCGTATAGAATAACCCTTAGCAGATCTATACAAGTGGAGCTGGGGAAGGTGGAGGGTTTCAGAGGAACTGCTCTAGTGAATGCTAACCAACTATTTAAATGTAAAGCAGTAAACCAATTGGCTGCAAATGCAACATGAACCAACTATCTTGAGCCAAGTAGTTTAATGCTTTGAATATCATCAGTTTGCTTAAATGACCCATCAGCCTGTTTCACGACAAGGCTTACCATTTATTAACTTGTTATTTGTTATAAATGTACTAAATGCTTAACTTTTGTTTACAAATGTTCAAGATAAGTGTTGTTCATCGTTTCTTCATTGTAGTTTATGAAGTCACTTCTTCGGGTAATGTTTTGTACTTAGCTGGACTAATGTGTCCTTCTAAAAAAATGAAATACAATAGCTGGTTCCACACATACTGTGTGAGGTGAGGAGTTTTAATTTTTCCATTATGTAGGAGACACACACACACACACACACACACACACACAGACTCAAAATGTGACATTTTGGATAGCCAATTGTCTTTTAAAATGACTTCAAAATCAGTATAATACTTTACCTTTAGTCCCATTGGCCCTGAGGGGCCCTCAGGCCCTGGTAATCCAGGAAATCCCACAAGCCCCATCATACCAGGGAGCCCAACCTCACCCTAATAAGGATGAACAAAAGAGGATGAATGAAAATAAATTAGTGTTATACACGTTTTCTTTATTTAGCTGCATTTTTTCACATAGTAAATTCCATATGCATCCCCATAGAAATTCACTGATGATCTTATAGGACAGAGCATGTGCTGTTAACAGAACCAAACCACTAGATGGCGCAATAGATCCTTCTAGGTAAGATTGGTGCTCTGACATTAGGAAAAACCCACTCGATCCCAATTCTAATATTTCCCATCACAACCCAAACCCAACCCCAACAGCAATCAGAGCAAAAAATACTCACCTTCGCTCCTTTAACACCACTGCAGTCACATCCACCACATGAAGACCCTGAGCATCCACCCTGCAAGCAGAAAGTCACTGTGAAGTTCCGCACTCAACCACTAGGAGGCGGTAAACACATAATATTGGCATCAGAAAAAGGTTCACAAGAGTACACGTTTTTCAAAAACAGGACGAGAGCTTTGGACCACATTATGGGTGATGTACGGGTGACATCAGACCAATAAGACAAAACCGGTGTAATATACTTATGATAAGAAATTAACATGACAAATTATTAACAGTTTGCATATATGAACGATTTATGATGTATACTTAAAAAAATTTAAATAAGATAGTTAGAGCTTAAATTTGTGACTCTCACAGTAAAAGGTTTCATTAAATAAGATATGTAAGATATTTTTGCCTAAAAATCCACATACCATATACATTATTTACAGACAGAGAACCAGTCTACATAGATCTCACTCAGCAAAAACATTTAGTTAACATTTCAGTTAGATGTAGACCCAGGTTGCTCTTTTTGTGGTGATCCTAATGAAACTGCACTTGATATTTTGGGGGGATTTTAAAGGGGCAACATGCACAACAACACCAGTGCAAATAACGCAGTTAACCATTACGGTAGTCTGGATAATTTATTCCTGCACACGCGTAGTGTTGGGAAAAAAACGAATTGACAATTCCAACATTACTAACTTGCCTACATCAGTAGCTGAAAATGACCTCATTTGCTTTCAAAACAGTGTAGCTTTTCCAGAACAATCAACTCTTTCCAACGATTACTGGTGTGAGTGACGCAACCAAGAACCACTGTAAACTGTAAATTTGTGCAAGCAGCTTCTCTTCTGAACGAGCAGACGTAAACAAACAAACAACCTTATTAGCTTTCTTTCCAATGTAGCGCTTTGAAGACCAGTTCATTCTGGTGAGTTGTTTTGTTCTACGCACTTCTCTCTTTTCATTGGAAAGTCTGATTTATTCTACTTAATCGGTTTCGTCCTAAACGATTATCTCTATGGGAAGCACTTGAAAGTCTGATTCTTTCTAGTATATCCCTTCATTCGGAGGGTTCCTGTAAAAATATTTAGAAAAGATTTAAAGATTCAGTTCAATTGTCCTGATATTTTACAGTTAGTTGTATAGATATAAGTTAAAAGAATGTAACATCACAGCAGATATTTCTTCTGCTTCATTTGTTACATGGAAAAGGAAGGTCAAGGCAAGCCAACTGTTTTACAAGTATGTACTGTGTAGTATGTTCAGTATACTCATATACATGTATCCCTCACATTTTAGCAAATTAAATAGATCATCCTTGTGTTCCAAGCAGGACTATTGTTTAAATCTCTTGGGTGAGGCGAGACAAGCTATGGTTCCCTAATTATTCATCCCAAAAGAGAGAGGTCCCATGAATTTTAGCAATTAGAATCTTCATACTGTACCATACACAATATGGTCCATACATATGTACATTACATGTTTATTTTACCATGAAGATAAAACAGGTAGTTGGCATGCATACAGATTGTTTGGTCTATCCTGAAAGATGACAGATACCATAGAGAGGGGCCTGTAAATTTAAACAGGGGCATCAAGCCAAGAATTGAACAGACCTGTTCTGCTGTTAAGACTCAGATAAGGGCCTCTAAAGTCCTACTAGATATCACTGGATGGACAGCTGGTCTAAGCATGATACTGGATCCTGGGAACCCTTTTCTTCCATCCACGCATCACTCTATCACTGCAGCCATTCTCTTGCTCACGTGTGAGGCAGGCAGCCAAATGTCTGCACATCTGGAGAAGCAGGCCTGGCGAGGACTAGCACCAGCTGCCGGGGTCGGCCTGAGACCGCGCTGCCCCCGCCCGTGAGCCCTCCTAAAGGCCTAACTAAATCACCATGTGTGTGCAGAGGACCATGAGAATCACTGTTTTCAGTCTCAAATATCGCCTCCGGGCTGACCCACCCTGGCCATTTCTACAAAAGCCCGCCATCCCTGGAGTGTCATTCCCGTATGTGAACAAGACGATCTCTGGCTACGATGTTAGATCTAACATCCCTAATGCGATCTCAGTGCCAATGACAGACATTCTTCCAGCAATTCACAGACAAAAAGTGTATACAGTACTTTTCTGCAAGGGAACTGGATGTCTTGTAAGGAAGCCCCCCCCCCCCCCCCCCACACACACACACACACATATACACACACACTGTCACTCCTGTTTTAACATAGTCCTGACCTACTTCTTAACAGTCACTCAGTAACACTAAAAGTAAAACAAGTAGGCACTTTCCAGTAACACTTTGGCATTTCAGGACTTTTTAAATAATTTTTAAGAGACACAAATGCTATGTTTTTGTCATCAACACTAAAAGTAGGTCATTTAAGTATGTGCCATCTTGACTGTATCCAATCCTATTTCTACATTTTTACATGGTCTGTTAACAAATATAAACAATTAAATATGTTTTTTTTTATGAATTGTTTATTTTATTTAAATATATTTAAAATAATTGACAACACCATTCAAAAGTTTGTGGTCATTAGAATTTATTTTTTTACAAAATGAATACATTTATGGGTGCATTAAACTAATCAAAAGTGACAATAACAATGTATCATTTGATACATATTGCCATTTCTATTAATTAAAGATTTCAGGCAAATATGTGCAGCGAATCCGAATATTAGAATGATTTCTGAAGGATCATGTGACATTGAAGAGTAATTATGTTGAAAATTCAGGTTTGCATCACAGGAATAATTTACATTGTATATTACATCATATATTCAAACAGAAAGCAGTTATTTTAAATTATACTTTTTTGACCATATTACTGTTTTTACTGTGTTTTTGATTAAGTAAATGTATCCTTGGCAAGCAAAAAAGAACAGATTTTTAACAGTATGTCCAACCAGTTTCAAGAATGTAAACTTGAGTTTACAACCAGCAGATCTCTAAAGGCCAAAGTCGGATCTGTTGAGGATCAGACATTCCAGTTTCTCCAACGCATGACTGAGGTCAGATCCCACAACTGCCGACATGCATGAGCAGTGTGATCTCTGTACATGTGTATACATTGCTTTATCTTTTTAATGTATGCTTTAGCACTCAGAGATCCTGCGATGGCTATCATCTGCTTCAGACCACAGTATATCTGCAGCCTGGATCAGCAGAGCAGGAGAACTGCTTTAAAATGGGACTTTTGTTTTTCCTTCCCGGGTCAGTCTTGCATCCCAACAAACCCAAACATGACATGAGCAGAATAATAGCAAAAACAGTCAAGAGTGCTGATAAAACTCTTTAAAAATGTAATGCTTTTTATAGAGTCGTTGCTTTAAAAGGCATTATCGTGAGATTTTGTGTTTGGGCTGTGATACATAAACCGTCCCTCTGCTGGTTTTGTCTAGGGTGTCTCTGCATTGCTCTCAGAACAAACAACCCGTGAAAGTGAGAAAAATCAATCAGGCATGAAAACACAAAGACACAACTTGTCCTCACCTTTGTCTCTGTGATGGTCTCTGGTACAAAAAGCGAGATATTTGACACCATCCGTGTGAAAGGAGGCTGTTTCATAAACCCTAATGTAGTTTCTTTGGCTTTTAGAATTGATTTGCTAATATTTTGGATGGAACGACTTCAATAATTGGTTTCAGGCTTCGACAGATTGTATAATAAACACGTATAGACATTTGCTTCTAAATGAGCCATGATTTTTAGGCTCTGTGAGAATAATAAATAAACGTTGGACTGACTTGTTTTCCACGAATGTATGGAAACAAATGATTAATCGATGGAAACAAACTGGTTTGAATTGCTTGTTTTGTTGTGTGTGCCAGTTTCCATTTCTAACATTTGATTTTCGTCTCTTGCCTCCCTTGAGATTGTTGTTCACATGAATGTGGTGTGAATGTTTGGGATGCAATGGGGAAATACAGATACAGTGAAATATAAATAGCATTATGTTTGACTAATTACTCCATCAATGGGACGCTAGCCACCTGTGCTGCTAAAATAACTTATTTTCTTATTTAGCATTTTGTTTTGTTTTCCAGTGCAAATATCTAAAGATTCAAGAGACAAGTCAAAAGACATGGGATATGAGATATGATGTCTTGTTTTCTGAAAAATGTATCAAAATGAAGTGAGTTTAAAATTAAAACAAGAACACATATCTACCAATTGGGTAATGCAGAGCACAAATTCTGAGTATAGGTCACCAAACTTGACTGTATGTCACTTCACTTTAAGAAAAACATACTTAATTCAAAGGGAAAACATGTTTATTTTTCTGAGACATTCACAGATTTCTTTTTTTTTTTCTTGTTCGAAGCGTAAGTTATTTGGTAGTCCTCCCCAACCCCCCACCATAACATTTTGCTACATTTTTTGTACATTTTTTTTCATCCACCTTGTTACACTTGTGATGTCCCCATTCAGAAAATGCTTCAAGAAACTGCTTATAAATCTCTCCATATGCTAAATTATTACCATGTTGTCTTCAATCTTTTTATCAGCATGTTTACTTTAAATTTGCACAGGTTTCTATGTATTTACAGTTATTTATGTATTGTTTTCTTTTGAAACTGATTGGTTTCAGGAGCTTATGCATATCAATGTTAAGTGAATATTGCCAATATTAAAGAGGAGCTTTCTCTCAGATAAATGATGACTACTACTACCAAAAAGAAATACAATACCTGTGCTAATTGAAAGAAAACATGCAAAAAAAAAAAAAAAAAGGTTGACTCAAAGTTTTGGTGATGGCATAATGAGAAAACACCTTATGTAAAGAGTTTTCAGCACAGCACAAGAGTTGAGAAAGACATTTTTAGTACTGGAAAGCAAGACTAAATCCCTGTTTATGTTCTTAACCGTTCCGGAAATCAGCCAGAATGGGTGAAACAGATGAATAAATGATGTTTCATATATTTTAAACTAAACTAAAAAAAAAAACAAAAAAAAAACACCATGTGTACGTGATCTTTAGAGTCTTAAGACATCTTCTGAGAGTTACTTTAAAATCATTAGATCTTAAAAAAGATCAAGGTAAAAGAGGAGTGGGAAGTACAGCACGTTTTTAATTAAAAACTGCAAATAGTCAAACATATTTTGAAATGAATGTCTAAATCCCCGAGGTACAAACAGTTTGGGTGGATTCTTTCGGTTTGGCTTCCCTCCATGTGTATTTCAGCACTGAGAAGCCAGTTCAGACTTTCTTTCACTTAAACAGTTTGGAAGACAGATGTAATGTATAATGTATGTAAGAATGAGAGAGAGAAACACCCTGTGTCATCAGTATGTCAGACTGGCCTTTCTCTTCGACAGGATACAGCAGTGGAAAGAAGGAAGACTGATGCCAGCTGTCTAGTAAAACTAACAGTTAGTGTATAAAATAATTCACGTCATATATATTGTGTAAAAGAGAGAACATTTCTTGTTAATCACATCTGGCGGCTTGACACATGAATCTCAGATATAACCTGAAAGGTCAGCAAATGATATTTACTAAGGCAATAATTGGGATCACACAGTTATAACAAGTTAACATTATTTTATGATTTATCAAAACATCTTGTGCCTAGGAAGAAGCATCACATGAATCTAGCCTTGGGAAAAACTTAAAAAAACAATTCTTCAAAATAACTGCATACTGCCTTAAAGCTACAGGCCACAACAGCATGATTCATTAAAGATATATCTGGGATCAGCTTGCTCTCCTAAAACAGTGGCCGGGGCACAGTAGGGGGCCTTGGAAATCTTTATTATTTAATTCAGTTAAGTTCCCCTTCAGGAACTCGAGCTGCATCGAAACGCTATGGGAATGCCTTCAGCGTGACCATGCTCAGAGTCACGTGTGTGATCAGTCCAATGGGTGAGCAATTCTGTCATTCTGTGTGTCAGTCCCTATCTGTTTGTGCGTCTTATTTAGTGTTGTCTGTCTCTCACTTAAACATGCAAAAGTCATACAATAACAAATTACATTTGGAAGAGAGCAGACAGCGTTTCAGGTTGTGTGTTCCTCTGTGCCCATGCTACATTACAGATGGGGATACAGTACATACAGTCTGTGTGTTGTCTGCTTGTGAACAAGGCAAGCAGAGTCTGCTCTCTAGGGAGCTAACTGCCTGCATTTTCAGTGTACACTTCGCTCCCGGAAGGCTCTCTGTGAGGAGGGAGCTTTCACCATGTTCCCATGATTTACACCAATGTTAAACTGAAATGCAGACAGTGCCAAAGCATGAGAGAGCATTAGCCTGACAGTCACAGACAGAATTTTTATTTATTTATTTTTTTTACATGTAAGGGCACTTTCTTGAAGATTGCCTGATTACTTTGGTGACCAATCGGGTGGGGGTGGTTTATCTTAAGAGAATCAAGAGTATTGTTGTTGTTTTTGTTTTCTGAAACAAAAGCTTTCCTGTTGGTGCCCTGCCAAATGTAACATTCAGTCCCTTTTGCTGCTCGTATCTGTAAAGCTTATTGGTGCTTCCTTTCTTTACAGATAGAAACACATTGACAGACATACTGCGATAAACCTGTTAAACTTCATATGTTCAATAAACTGACAATTTCAGAAGGATTTAAGAATGTCCGGTCTTTATCTCAAACTCACCATAACAGTGCAACAAAATCAGGCTTACAGCATGACATTCCTGTCAACAGACCTCTGATTACAGTTGCCATATGGAGCTCATTAAGATAGTGTTACCACATTAAACACCGCTCTGCTAAAGATGTCATTAGCAAGTCAAATCTAAGTGCAACAAATAAGGTTTAAGGTGGCAACGGAGGCTGTAAGACACTCAAACTGCCCATAAAAGTAACAGTCAGGGTTTAGAGGGTGAGAAACTAGGCCATACTCCTAATATGGAGAAGAACAGAGCTGATCATCAAGCATTTCTGTTATGAGAAGTGGATTAGGCTGGAATGATGTTTCTTTTCTTTTGAATTAAAGAAGAAAAAATGGGTGGTTTGTGTGTCAGTCCTTTTTAGTTCATATGTGTTTGTTCCAGTTCACATTTGAGTTTCACATAACTTCATATTGACACAAATTGGTTTAAAGGGTTACACTTGATGTTACAGTGTAATTACACATTTAAGTACTGAGTAATATTAATTAACTACATGTATTTACTATACAGTTAGGGTTATAATTAGGGTGTGGCTTAGGTTTACTTGCATGTATTAATGCATAATTTATTATTATTATTATTATTATTATTATTATTATATTAAGTACATATAACTTATAGTTTATGTAAAAAATAAAAAATAAACACTAACTGCCTGGATGAGTACAGTTTACTTTACTGTGTTTGAAATGTTTTAGAAAGGATAAGTGAGACATGTTACACTTACAGGAATTTGGTAGATGCTTTCATCCAATGCAGTTTATGTTGCATTCAATATAAGATGGAAATAAAATGATTGATTTAATGATGTTCATTATGTATACAGAATTAACATATTCTACATATCGCAAATTATGCAAATTTCCATAAATATTGGTGAGCTCGACATCATTCACAGTGCTTCATGGGACTGGGTAGATGCTAAAGAGTTGTTTTTTATTCAATTTGCTTGTTTTTGTTCTCTGACTGGCTCCATTGCTAAACATGATTAAAAAATAATTTAAGCTTAAACAATGCAAGCTAAAATATATATATATATATATATATATATATATATATATATATATATATATATATATATATATATATATATATATATATATATCTACCACGTATTAACAAGTTTGTATCTCACAATAAGTCGTTCTACAAATGTTTATAAGTTATCATTCAAAGTCAATTCCACTATATAGAAAATTAATGGGATTTTTACTACAACAACAATTATTATACATACATACATGAATAGTATAATATTTGAAACATTAGTCTATTATGGCTCATATGGTATGATAAGGAACAATATGGAGCTGAAGCAGCTTGCATTATAAATGCCCAGAAGATGCTTCCTACCACTACTTCCACTTTGCTCAATGCAGGACCCTAACATCCTATATTAACAGGAAACATTACTTTCCTGGCCAATCCTGATTCATTACAAGAGCATATTTGTCTCAGCACTTGACAAAAGACTCTAATCTGGCTCTACTACCGCAGCCAAGACTACAGCCAGTGAGGAAAAGGTCTCTCCAGCAAAGGAGAATAGAAGGAAATCTGGTGATTCAGCATTGGGATCATCCCATTTTTGGATGAAATCACTATGCCTTATTTATGGCATTGTTTTAATGCTGCTTACTAACATCTGTGCACATCTACACTGTGATCCTCTCCCAGCATTACAGCGGCGCAGTCAGATAGGACATTTCTCACTGTCGCCAACATTTTACACTCACACAGCTATTCAGTGTCCCATTGTTATCACACGTACACATTGACACGCCACTGAAAGCGTCTGAGGCCATAGGCTAAGCATTCCTTCATCAGAGAGTCCACACGCATTGTCCTACGCATGCCTGGAATCTCCCTAAGGAGACTGGAAATGACCTCATTATTTAACAATGACAATGCTCCATTGTATGTTTTTGTACATGGTTTATACTGGAACGATGCATGAATCATACTACTGTATCATCTTCATAATTTAAACAAAATCACAAAGAATTACCACAATAACGGAATACAGTTGTCAGCAATGATCAGATTTAACAGATTAGGTATATGCCGGTATCAAATTTTCATGTTGCGATTAATTGCTAATGCTTTTATGACGTTATCACGATATTGAAATTTAGTTAAAAAAATGGCCATAATACAGTGTAACAGGTTTAATACTTTTTTTTTTCTTATAACAAACATAACTATGCAATAAAACAATACATAAAAATATATAAAATTAAGTTTTACACAGATTAAAGTGCAAAAGAACTATAAAGACCAATAGGTATCACTTTACAATAAGATCTCATTAGTTAATCTTAGTTAATTCATTAACATTCACAATGAGAAACATTTACATTTGCTACAGAAGTTATTAATCTTTGTAAAAAAAAAATACTTAGCTCATTAAATGATATAGTTGGAACTTTTGATTTTAACAACATGTTATATATTGGAATAACCTAAGATTAATGATTGTTCAGAAGAATTTTTCATTGGCAGTTTATGTTTAAGTGCCCCTATTATGTGTAATGAAAGGTTCATATTTTCATTTTGGGAGTCCCCAACACCAGGTTGACATGCATGCAAGGTCAAAAAACACTTTAATTGTCTTAAAATATGCCTTTATTTTTTTATTTTTTGCTCAATGACTCCCAAACGATTCGTTTAACAATACATTTTTCCAAACTCCTCCTTTGTGACACTAAACTGCGGTGATTGACCTGATGACCCAGTCTGTCGTGATTGGTCTACTGCATGCAGCGCAGCTCAATATTTTAAAGGTATTTTGCATGCTACAGTAGGATTCACAGTACATGACGGCAAGTTTTTAAAAGAATTTCTCCACTTTCAGAATAAAAATATCCTGATAACTTACCCCCATGTCATCCAAGAATTTCATGTCTCCCTTTCTTCAGTCGCAAATAATTTAAAAGTCACAACTTATAGTATAACGACACAATCAGTCATTTTCTAGAAAAATGAATTAATAAAAATTATACACTTTTTGCTCATCTAGTCTAGCTCTGCAATGCGCATGCATACTCTGTCTACAACACTTCAAGACAGGGTATGTCTTAAAACGCCCAACACTTTTCTCTACCAAATTCAAAATCGTCCTACTTCTTTGTTAAAAAGATTTTTTTTTTTTTTGGAAAGACTTTATTTGCTTTATTTATGGGGTTTCCAGGGTAACGGGTGCATTTTCTGCAGTTTAGCGCCATCTGCTGTCAGAAAGTCAATGTGCTTTCATTCAGCGCGTCTCTAACGTGTGCTTCTCATGCATGCTTCTTTACATCAGAGCACACACGTGTCTTTTAAGCAGCATACAGCGGTGATGGTCATTTTTACCAGTTGATGGGAAAACTATTCTTAAAATGTATTCCAAATTTGGAATAATTTGTAATATATAATTATTAAGAAGTGTCCATGATAACATATTTATTTGCATGTTATAGTGGTCTGATGTGGTCACTGCAACCACAGATTCAATAATGTTTCTTTATATAATAATATATGTATATATATATATATATATATATATATATATATATATATATATATATATATATAAAATATAATATATTTATATAACATTAACATTTATTCATTTAGCAGACGCTTTTATCCAAAGCGACTTACAAATGAGAACAATAGAAGCAGTCAGGTCAACAAGAGAAGAACAACAGTATACAAGTGCCATGACAAGTCTCAGTTATAATAATGTTGGTTTATGAATAAAAATACATTTGTCTATTTTTTGTTCATGTTAATTCACTGTGCAACTAATCAGATATAACTTTTGATTTTAAAGGTAGGGTAGGTGATTTCAGAGGGGCTATAGCAATAGCAAGCTAGCTTTGAAAGCATAAATCCCAACCCTCCATGCAAATCACTCTCCAAAGCCACACCTCCTCCAATAACACATTAAGAGATGCTGTTGGTGGAAGGTTGAATGCAACACTGTCAGATTACCTAATGTTTAAAACATGACAAAACATTGCAGTACAAAGCACTTAAAATTACAATACCATCCATTCTGGCTCTGTCTGTAATAGCATGATGTAATCCAATGATGCTTTATGATATCTGTATGAACAGGTTTCATGAAGATATGCAAATACATATGTTGACAGGAAGTTAGGATAGCCTATCATAATCCTCGGACCAAGGGATATGAGTGAACAAACATTTTATGGTCCTACGCCTTTCACAGATGATAAAATACATATAGACCACTTAACTTTGTGAGTGGTATCACAATGTGAAGAGACTCTCAACCAGCATATCAAAATAGGTTTTTGAACCAAATCACCCACCCTGCCTTTAAAAATGTATTAGTAAATGTTGAAAATAACATTAAGATGAACTGAATAGATAAAATAATATTTGATATGCACTGAATAACATCAGCAATATTTAAACTGTTCATATGGCAAAAATTCTGAAAGAAGACTGAAGAAGCTCATTCATGATATCAATACTCGTGGGCGGGTCCCGTCTCATGTTTTATGGAGGGGCCCCACAGAATTACCATACGCCACTGCAGTCTGTGTTTTTTGGTTACATGCCTATGCTGCACATAAGCATGTACCGTATATGTCGTAATGAAAACAGCAGGAATTCATGGCAACGACAAAAACATTGACTTTCTAACACACTCCAGATGTTCTGCAGTTTTGAGCATTTGGCTCACTCATGCTCCTCAGTGCTAAGTGGAATTAAAAACACACTTTAATTGCTTGAGGCCAAGGCTGACAAGAACGGTAATTATATCAGCTCACCTTTCTTCACTTCTTTCTGTTTTCACATGACTCTGGTCAGACCAAAGGGTTAGATGTGACATTAGTTTATTGTAGGTCATCTTGAGTGAAGCAAACCATTACTCTGAAGATCACAGATTAAACCTGCACGTCACATCCAGCAGTGCATGACTCCATATTAATTTAGGGCAGAGTTATTTTAGCAGTATTTATACTATTATAGTATTTATTCATATTTGACATTTTTAGTTTGTTTAAATTGTGCTTTAATTTTTAGTAGTTTCTTTTTAGTAGTACATTTTTATTTTATTTCATTGTTAGTTTTAGCAGTATTCTGAACTTATTTCACTTAAAGGGCAACATTTCATTCATTTCTTCATTAGTTTCAGGCAACAGGCAAAGTTTTTCATTAAATATTTCAAAAAATATATATATATTTTTTCAATTAATCCAAATAATATTAATTAGTTTTAGTCTTAATTTCAATTTGCAATATCAACACTGGCTCTTTATTATGTATGCAAATTGTGATGTAGCCATCAGAAAAGAGAAAATCTGAGAGCTCTTAATTCTAAATGGGGACAAAGCCACATCCATCAGCTTTGCCAAAAAGAGGACACTCAATGGAGCTTGTCATGACTCTATTAGGACACAATCCAGTGCTCTAAAAAGTGACAAGACTGCAAAGGCTGCCAACGGCTACAGCCATGTCAAAAAAAAAAAAAACAATAAAAGTGTATCTCTGAGAGGCGTAGACCATTTCTCATCACATTCTTGCATGTCTGAGCATTCATACTGGAGATAAAACATCTTGCTTATTAACATATAATCAGCAACACATTCCATCTCATAGTCAAGAATATTCTGAAGAACATTCTGGGGAAATGCAGGGGAGGATTGTTAAAAACATGACTTTCAGCCTCACAATATCCTGTTCCAGCCTAGTCAGATTTTCAGCTGTCGCCTGACCTCTGAAGGGCAACGTCCAGCCTGGGATCTATTTATCCAACATCTACAGGTTAACCTGTCAGTACACTGACCCTTAACCATGGCCTTTACAGCTCTGATGTTGACTTCCTTCAGCGTTACAGGATTTATGTGTTTGTAAGACTTCAGCTCTCTACAAAATTTAATTTCATGTATTTACTTATTAAGAGTATTTTTACAAAGGCTGTTTCATGCATTGCATGTATTCTTTGTTTTATGTCCAATTTTTATATTATTAATTTATTAAAAACAAAACAATACTCATTATATACCAAAATATAACCACAAATATAATTACATTAATTTAAAATAGCTATTTTATTCTATGTGCGTGTGTATTTTTATGCCTATTAGAGAATTACGTCTTTATTATGTCAGTAAGAAATAATGTTCAACTGGCAGAGCATGGTACTAGTAATGTCAAGGTCATGGATTTGACTCCCAAGGACCCACAAAAATAAATAAATAAAATGTGTACCTTTATGGCACAATAAGTTGCTTTAGGTAAAATACGGTTAATTTCTGCAAAATTATATTTTGTTGCTTCTTGCACATACTATTCAGCTGAAACAGATGAACATGAATCTGGCAACATGTTATTTATTATGTCTCCAGTCAGTGGAAAAAGATTCATAATAATATTAAGTCTCTGTTAACTGATAATCTGTTGTGTGAAACAGAAATAAAAGTTGTTCTTGTTTATCAGCCTCTTGTGTTCATTTTTATAGGTATGTTATGCAAAAGTGTACGTAGATGCATGTGTTTCCAATAAGCCTGTGCTGAATTTTTTTTGTTTTTTATCTTTGTAGAACCGTTCAGTGAACCACAACTCCCTCTTACCGCCTCCTCAGTCTCATCTGCTGTGTGGCCAGCGATGTGTGTAGGAGGCCAGCCAGGTCCACAGAAAGGAAGGAACTCCCACACTATTGCTCCAGCCATGGAGGGGTTTCCCTGCCTTAAGAGGATGGTTATTGTTATTTTCTTCTGTCTACAAGCTATCAACAATGAGTAATAGCAGTCTGTCGCAAATACAGCTACACGCTCATGCACGCAAACGCAGACAATCAGATTCTGCTTGTTTGAAGTGTCAAGCTTTAACTGAAACCACATGATGCACAATGAGCCAGTTGAATTTGCCAGTGATTTAGCATTTAAGACTTCTGCACACTGATTAAAACTCATGCATAGCCCATATTATTAGCCAAGCAAGATGTGAATAAAAGTGCCTTGAAGTCTGTTTGCGTGCAAAATAGAGACTGTTAAAAAGGAGACGGACCAAAAAAAACAAAAAAACTTAAATCCAAGATCCATATTATATGTAACATTTTTTTTATTTTTATTTTTTGGATTACAATTTTTGCAAAACACAAAAGTGTTTGTTTGAACTGGATTGCAAGACGAGGATTGCAAAAAACTATTATGGTGCTTATTTTAGATGCTAATCTGACAGACCTCACCCACCGATCTGTAAAGGACCAATAAAGGGAAAACTGCGGATTTCCAAAAAAAGTTCACCCATAAATGTCATGTAATTCCAAACCTGTATGAATTTCAAGAATGAAGATATTAAAAGAAGATAAAATTAAATGTCTGTGTTTTGTTTACATACAAGTCAGTGGGCTTCAATGCTGTTTGGTTTCCATTGTTCTTTAAAATTTAGTTTGTTTCACAGAAGAAAGAAAGTCACTCGTGAGGGTGATCAAATAATGATACTCTTTTTGTGTCTCTACCTGCTGGATGTTCTGACTTGATCAAAGAATACCTAAAAGTTTGTGCACTACTGATAGGATCATTATCAGATCCCTCAGTAACCCACAAGAATCATAATGTTGCACTCTTGTCAAACATCTCATGTTTTGCATGGATATGTGAGATCTTTGAAGATACTGCTTTATTTAAGTGTTTATGAGAGAGCTTTAGTAGGCTCAAATTTGGAGTCATGCCTATGATATTCTGTTGTTACAACCCACTGAACAGAAATTGTTCCAAACAGTGGGAGAAAACTCCAAAACAGCTCAACATGTCCTTTCTCCAAGTATGAATACTACTCAAAACCCCCTTCTATTAACTGACACTTTGTTTGTCATAAACATCAATGAGATAAATTAGACATGACCTCATTTTATAATGAAACGACATGCATATGATAACGATAATTCCTGCTAATGCAATAATCGAAGGCATATGGATGTTTGGAGGTGCTCCATATTTTGCTACGATTCAAAGAGAGGGTAGTAAATGTGATCTCATTTACTGTACTAAATATTTTCCTTGTTCCTGTGGGAAAGTGCAAGATTCTGAGAAAACTCACAGCGAGATCCCACTGGAGCAAGATCACAGGTCAGACTCTAAAAACGGGAGTAAATGCCTGAAGAGTGAGAAGAGAGAAAGGTATGGACAGGGAGAACAAAGCTAAGAAAAGACATGCATTCAGAGACAGGCTTCTGTGTTTAATCTGGCTGTTATAAACCTTGTAGAGCTGCTCTAAATAGAATCGTGTTCCTAAACAGGGGTGAGAAGATTTAGCAGGGCATCTGGCTGTTTTCTTCACCGAATAAGGCGGCCATCTAAAGTACAGGATTGGAGAAGAGCTGTCAATAATTTAAAATATTTAATTGTGTTTAAACTCATAATGTAAGGTAATGCATAAAAAAATACATATTAAGAATAAATGCTTCTTAATACACTGGAGTAGCTTGTACTTTTATAAAGTTCAATAGCTGTGTTCAGTGTAAGATTGCAATGCCTACATTCACAAACATGCACTTTATTTTACAGTATGTGTACTAACATGGATTTATAGTGTACATACAGTGTATTTATCTAAGAAAGTTCTGGTAATACAAGGTAACTACATGGGGTAGGGTTAGGTTTAGGGGTAGGTTCAAGGTTAGTACCTAGTTATTACATAGTTATTGAAATAACTATAATAAGTACATAGTATGTACATAAGGAACAGGACTGTAAAATAAAGTGCTACCCTCTTCATGTACTACAGTAACTCACTTTTTGAAGAGAAATATCTTGACCTTGTTAACTCAGGAATGGGAATCACCAAAAATATCCTATTCTCTTTTTCCACAGGTAGGGCACAACAGAGAACTGAAGTTAAGAATGTCTTTACTTCCTTAGTCAAATGCCACGACTTTCCCTCCGATCATGCATAAGCTAACAATAAACCTACATTGTTTTAGAGGCAGGAAATCTCTATACTTGATGTCCTGAACAGATCAGGAAGGACTGGGATGGAACATCAGGTCATTATGTTTTTTGGAGGAGAAGCAGTTGTTCTGCTCTATATTTAGGGCTGGATGTCAGACGGGCTTCAGGTTTGATAATTAAAATAACATCTGTGTCTCGTTTCAGTCTGGTACGTTTCCAACTGGTTCAAAATTCCAGCTTCTGAGTTCAGAGGTTGCTTCCACTACATCCTCAAAAGTGCAAAACAGAGCGGGTGTCAGAAGTCACCAGAAGTTTATTTCCAGCAGATTAAAAGGTGCATTTAATAGAAAATGACAAATAAAGCTAAAGCTACATGGAACAGTGGGTGATAAGACAATGTTGTTTCAGTTTTAAAAAAAGAGGATTTTTATCAGATGCATAAAACAAAATAGTTCACAGGGAAGGGTCAACTCTTATTTTAGTTTCAGCCCCCTCAAAACATTCCAGAATATGGCTGATTTGACTTAATATCAAACTTTAATAAAATACTGCATGATTCATGTTCATTTGTTTCAGTTATAAACTGAATGCATTTCTAACAGCACCTATTTTAGATACATTTTGGATAAATGTTGCCACAGGCACGTTTTTCTAATAAGCCTGGGATGTACTCGAAATGGACTCTTTTGACCTGGCCAGTAAGAAGACATGACCTAGAAAAACTTTTTTGGTATGGTCAAGCACTTACATGTTGTAAAAATCTAGTTCAAATCCAATGTTTGTGAGAAAATTATGGTATTTTAGCGTAATGTTACTACACACTCACCATGTGGATCATGTGTTCAAGTTACATGTGTTAAACCATCAACACTGTAAACAAACTCTCTATGCTGAAAAACAATGGGTGGAGCCAGCAATTATTACAATCAAGACCAGACCCAACAGGCAAAGTATAGACCGACTCAGAGGAAGAAATTACATCTGTTTATCTGTCCTCGTGTTTATCACGTTTTATCATGTTGTTCTTCCTTGAATCATGCTGGAGTGCCAGGCACAGTGCTTTGTCAGTGATTTTAGTGCAGATAAAGGGAGATGATGTCACGGCAATTAAAATCTTATCTGAAATCCCCCACACAGACACATGACAATATACAAAAGTATTACTGCTTAAAAGCCAGAAAAGGACACCCACAGGTCCTGAGTTTATGTGCATGCAGTATGGACCTCCATGCGAAACGTGCATGAACCCACCCCTACTGGTCAATTGAACAATAGAGGGATCAAACAGCATTTGAAACACTGCATTCAGAGCGCTGGACAGAGAAGCTGTCACTGACAATAGTTATCTGTTCTCCAAAAAATTGCACAGAAGCCTGTGGGGCCTACTTATAAATGCTCTCCAGATAAAGTGAAGCGAGGTTTCTGTGTCTCTCTGTTGCTTGGAATCACATGAATTCTGAATTGTTTTAATCATAAACTGTATATTATCAGGCTTTGGTGGCTTGTTCTGCCTGCAGCTTGTTCATCTGATATTTAACAGTGATGACAACACGACATTCTTCCTAATGAAGTCAACAGACACCTCCTTGTCTGATGCTCTCCGCAAACACTCCTGTGGCAGAGCTGGCATGAATTTTGGGCTAACGTGGTTCACGTGGCACTGTGAAAGGCCAAAATAGCATGCTGGCATCTAAATCATTGTTCTCCAGCAACAAATTGTGCTCATGTACTATATACCTATGAGAAAGTGCATGTGTTATTTTGAGGCAAAAACAGCAGGTTAAAGATGTAAACTAGGGTACAGAGATTAAACTAGTGCAACCAATTAGCCTAAACATGCACCGATCACAGCTTATCTGACAGTAACCCAAAAGAAAATACTATTTTTAATAATCATATGATATTTTTTTAATTAATAATGACTGTTTATATATATAATGACGTCTAAATCTCTGAGGCTAGTAATGAAATTGGAAAACATGCGGATTTATCCCTTTTTACCACTGGGTATGATTGTAAACTCATACATTTTGATGTGTAAATCACATAAACAGCTCCATATATGTGGTAAATAGTAAACTTGCTTTGTAGCCCACCTGGTACAGCATTGCACTTAACGTGGAGTGTTTTCAGTCCCATGAAACATGAGCAATCATAAATGAACTCAAAGTCTTGTATGTGCAAGCTAAACTCATACATTTGTGGATGTGGAGGAAGACGAAACTTGAAATTCACTATAGCATCTATAAAGACATCCTTCATGCTTTTAATGCCACAGCTAGACAGAACTTCTTCTCAAACCTTATAAACAGTAACTTAAATAACACTCGTACTCTTTTTGCCACTGTTGAGAGACTGACAAACCCCTCAAGTCAGATTCCCAATGATATGCTATCAGACAGCAAATGCAATGAGTTTGCTTCTTTCTTTTCTGAGAAGATCATAAATATCAGGAAGGCAATTAGCACATACTCAAGTAATGCAGAGGTCAGACAGATTTGGCCAAAATATCAAAAAGATACTGTCTATTTTTGAAACAATTGATAGCAAAATTCTGGAAGACATAGTGCAGCAACTAAAATCGTCAACCTGTTGTCTTGACACACTTCCCACATCTTTTTTCAAAAGTGTGCTTGACTGCTTAAAAGCAGATCTCTTAGAAGTGATGAATGCCTCACTTCTTTCTGGGACATTTCCAAACTCCCTAAAAACTGCAGTTGTAAAGCCCCTCCTGAAAAAGACCAATCTTAATAACACAATTTTGAGCAATTTTAGACCAATATCTAATCTTCCTTTAATAGGCAAAATTATAGAAAAGGTAGTTTTTAATCAGCTGAACAAATACTTAAACTCAAATGGATACCTGGACAATTTTCTATCTGGTTTCCGACCGCATCACAGCACAGAGACAGCACTCATTAAGATAATAAATGATATTCGCTTAAATTGTGACTAGCAAAATATCGGTGCTGGTATTGCTAGATCTCAGTGCTGCGTTTGACACTGTCGATCATAACATACTACTAGAGAGACTGGAAAACTGGGTCGGGCTTTCTGGGATGGTACTCAAATGGTTCAGGTCATACTTAAAAAGGAGAGATCATTATGTGAGTATAGGAGAGCATAAGTCTAAGAGGACGTCCATGACATGCAGAGTCCCACAAGGGTCAATTCTTGCACCGCTCTTGTTTAGCCTGTATATGCTTCCACTAAGTCAAATAATGAGAAAGAACCAAATTGCCTATCACAGCTATGCTGATGATACCCAGATTTACCTTGCCTTATCTCCAAATGACTACAGCCCCATTGACTCCCTCTGCCAATGCATTGATGAAATTAATAGTTGGATGTGCCAGAACTTTCTTCAGTTAAACAAGGAAAAAACTGAAGTCATTGCATTTGGAAACAAAGATGGAGTGTTCAAGGTGAATGCATACCTTGACTCTAGGGGTCAAACAACTAAAAATCAAGTCAGGAATCTTGGTGTGATTCTGGAGACAGACCATAGTTTCAGTAGTCATGTCAAAGCAGTAACTAAATCAGCATACTATCATTTAAAAAACATTGCAAGAATTAGATGTTTTGTTTCCAGTCAAGACTTGGAGAAACTTGTTCATGCCTTAATCACCAGCAGGGTGGACTATTGTAATGGGCTCCTCACTGGCCTTCCCAAAAAGACCATTAGACAGCTGCAGCTCATCCAGAACACTGCTGCCAGGATTCTGACTAGAACCAGAAAATCTGAGCATATCACACCAGTCCTCAGGTCCTTACACTGGCTTCCAGTTACATTTAGGATTGATTTTAAAGTACTTTTACTCGTATAAGTCACTAAATGACCTAGGACCGAAATATATTGCAGATATGTTCACTGAATATAAACCTAACAGAGCACTCAGATCACTAGGATCAAGTCAGTTAGAAATACCAAGGGTTCACACAAAACAAGGGGAGTCCACCTTTAGTTACTATGCTGCCCGCAGTTGGAATCAGCTTCCAGAAGAGATCAGATGTGCTAAAACACTAGTCACATTTAAATCTAGACTCAAAACGCATCTTTTTAGCTGTGCATTTATTGAATGAGCACTGTGCAATGTCCGAACTGATTGTACTATATTTTCACTGTTTTATTGTATTTTATTTTTTTATGTAAAATCATTTTCTAACTGTTTTAAATGTTTCAATCATTTTAAAATTTTTAAAATTGCTTGTTTTATTTTTGTTATTATTTTTCTTCATGATTATTTTACTTTCTTTTATGTAAAGCACTTTGAATTACCATTGTGTACGAAATGTGCTATATAAATAAACTTGCCTTGCCTTGCCTTGCTTAAACTCACATTGTTGGTAAAGCAAATGTTTTAATTTCATGTTTCCTTTAGGTTTATGGTAGTTTGGGCTTTTGTAGGTGGTATGTTATTTTCAAATGCGATACAGCATTAATCTTTTATTTGATTTCTGAACTGCCTTGATATGAACAACAAACAGCGTAATAAAATGTTGCCACATCTGTTTCGGATAAAACTGAATGCTCTTTTAACACCGCTGACTGAACATTTCAAGTGTAAAAAATGTGCAAGAATCCAAGTAATCTAACTTTACAGAATGTCCAAATATTCCTCTAATGAGCCTGGGTTGGAAAATGCTTCTATTTTTTATTATTATTATATTCACATTATAAAACTTTAAATAAAATGTTTAATTGAAAGTTTTCAATTAAACATTTGATAAGTTATATAAAATAAGATTTATAAACAAATCCAGATTTATTATTATTTTATTTTTATTTTTTTATGTAGTCTCATACATGAAGTATGGTTCTTAAAGGCATATGGTAATTTTCCTTTTAGCAGAACTATTCCTTTAAATCTGACCTGATTTTGGTTAGGGTCTGGTCAGACAGCTGCACATTGATTTTCAAGGGTCTTAGGAAGGGAAGAGAAAATGTATAAAATGGCCAATCTGTTAGAGGGTCTGGACATATGCTGAAAAGGCCTATAAAGACTCCTTAATGACAAATGTAACAACCTGTTCACTCCCACTATCTTTTTCTATGATTTATGACCTAGAGTAAAGTTGCTCCTGACCAGTCCGAACTTTTACTGTTTTGAGATCCACTAAGACAGCTGCATAAACAAACCACTCAGAACAACACAAACTCCTAACAATTTTGATGATTCGGATACATGGTGAGAAACAGAAGGCCCAGTCTTTCACAAAAGAAGAGGTCACCATGTCAGACAGAAGTAAAGTATACTTATATTAGAGCACTTGAGACAAAATAAGGACTACCTGACATTTGCACTTTCAAGGCTCATTTGTGACTTTCATGTAGAAATTTGCTTTGGTAGTGCAACATTGCAGTTTAGTATGCCAAAATATACATTTACTGTATGCTATATCTTGCTTTGATTGATTGATTGATTGATTGATTGATTGATTGATTGATTGACTGATTGAACCATCTGCCCTACAGCTTTTGTGTAGTTACAGTATTTTCACGTCCTGTCTTGCCTTGGCCACCAAGTGTTTCAGGACAGCCAAGAACGATGCCACATTTTTATAACAAATTAATTAAGATGCATGATATCCTGTTTATAATACTAATAACACATGCATCTTATCTGAGTCATCCTCCATTCCTCTTGATTGACAAGGGCAGATGGTTCTCTCATGCATTATTAAGGATGGCTGAGTCCCAGTTACCGAGACCAAACGATCCGCTATGGGTATTGCCCAGGCTCCAGCCCACATTCCTGCAGAGAAAGCCTGGGATCTGGGACTCCCTATGTGCGATGACTTTTCCCCCTTGTTCCAGTGTGAGACAATTAATACCTCGGGGCTCGGACAATGTGAAATAAACAGGATTTACTACAGCAAAAGGGAACCAACTGTCTTCAGGCACAGATTCAGTGGAACATTTCAGAGATTAGAGAGTAAATTCCAATCGCCTGGTAGTGCCATGTGAAGCAGACAACTTCACAGAGCATATACCAATCTGGGGTGTGGCTCCTAGATAATTATGAGGGTATGAGGATAAATCAATGCCATGATTATAACCGCTTCACACATTTTCTGGGAAATGAACCCATGACCTTGGCATTGCTAGGGCAATGCTTAACTATTTGAGCTACAGGAAGACTGTTGTGCTTGTATTTTTCTAATCATGAGCCAGCAATAGAGTAGAATAAGGAACTGCAGTACTCCTTCCATTAAGCCATGACAAATTTGTATATGCCTTCTTCTGTGTGCAGTATTAGAAAATGCACCACTCATGATCATCTTACAGGTAAAACTTAATGTAATGACAAAACTTGATGCACCTGTGGGCAGCAGATCAATAGGTTAAGGAAGGTGTTTTCCCAGACCACCCAGAAAATAATACCCTTACAGCCCATTAAACTGCATTTTAAAAGTTGTGTGTGTGCGGTCAGATTGTTGTAATGCAAGTAAAAATGTTATTTTATACTTCACTAACATAAAAACATGGTCAGTGGTAATAAAATACACTTTCCTTCAAACAACACATTGCTGAGATGATTCTATACTGAATATTCCAAAACAATGATTACCATAATGACCTCTGTGGTTTCCCCATATGCCTCTTCCAGTCTTGTTAAGTAGGGTTCATGAACCTTTTATCAGGTCTATATCAGACATCAGATGAAGGTTGTCCCAGGCCCTATCACTAAGGTCTTGGGCTAAGAGGGGCAATCAATGGAAATTCTGTCCCAGGCTCTGTGAACTTAAGCTATAGCCCTCTGAAAGGGTCAGGGTTCTTCAGTTAAGCTTGGGACTTTAGCTGGCTATTACTCAAAGGGATTTTTTTTTTTAATAAAGGATGCAAATAATATGAAAATCAATCAGTCTGAATTGTGTTTGTAATTTCAGGGCCATTTCTAAACAGTCAATGAGTTTAAGGTGAAAATGATTGCCAAACTGGAATGGTATGATATCTGATGTTTGCGGTTTCAGTTTAATAGTTTAAGGCTTTTTCATTCACGAAAAAGCTACGCCAAACGCCATAATTGGAACAATTTCATACAAGACTTGGAAACTGTTCCCACAAGAGTTGTGGGAACTTTGGATAGAGAAAATTATTAAATCTTTATAAAGTTCTCACAAAATTTGACCAAAGAATTTTTTATGATTTTATTATGTCTAACTTTAACAGTCATTTGTACAGAGCCTAAACATGACAGGCTGGAAAGAGAAAAACTAGATATAATGGTCATGAATGTTAAATTTGTTTACACATTTATTCCCTTTGTTTTAATCATGGTGACTATCTAACTAAATTAAAATGAGGGAACAAATTAATATGTCAAGACCATGATGTAACTCAAACATGGGAACACGTCATAGATAATGAAATAATTCTTAATTAATGGCAGCAGTATATTTTTTTTCTCAGCAATTTCTCTATTTGTATTTTAAATTTGAATTTGCATGACTTGTCCAAGCATGTAAATGACATAAAGTGGAAACCCTTATGCTCAATTCTAGCCAACAATTTGAAGACAATTACATATATATATATCAAATACTCAGTACCCTATTAAAAAGTGTTTATTGGGGCTGTCTGGCTGGAAAAAGTAGCACATGCAAGTGCTTTATGAGACTATGGGTTATTTTCTAAAGAGATGAAAACAAATAAAACGGGTAACGAAAAAGGAACAGGGATTCAGCAAGATAAACAACTGAAACTGTTGCTTCCTCTCCACTCGCATTCCATCCACCCTCTCGGGAGATGCTAGAACAGTCTGATCTGGCGTAGGAGGAACAGTGTGTAAGCCTAGTGAGGTCTGACATGTTTTTCCCTCCAGTTGGTCCTCGTCCATCCTCCTTCTCCCCACTCACTCTCTCTCACACCCATCACTACATGTGCGGTTTCCAAGAATTGGACAGACAACCCACACACGAGTCTCTCATGGGTGGAATCGAGGGGTTAGGCGGGCTTGAGATATACACACTGCACAGAAGTCACTTGAGGAATTTCTTTCACTCTCAGACGGTTTGATAAGACCGATTAAAGCACACAAACTGAGGTGGATTAACTATAAAGTATATAGGGATATTTACACACATCAAAAGTGTTATGATGCTTGAAGACCAGGTATACTTTAGAAAACAGTTTAGCATGTAAGTCTTTCAAAGTAGAGTCCACTGACTGTAATCACGGATTTATGCATTCGGCACATGCGCACTACCTTCGTTTTTTTTTTTTTTTTTGAGTGCTCAAATCATTCGCACAGACACAAAAATTGGGATACGTGCAGACTATGTGTGTGGAACCAGCAGGAAATGACAGTGTGTCATGCAAACTGTTGGACTGTTGTGTTTTAGTCCATGTCTTATATTTACAAAATTTAAAATTTACAGACTTTCTATTCTGTAAAATTTACTAAACATATTGATGACTTGTCCTGCACCCTACAGATTTTTGTCCAATCAAACGAAGACTGTCTAAAAAGAGAACTTCCCACTTAAAGGGTTAGTTCACCCCAGAAAAATTCCTCATTTCGTTCCAGACCCATAAGCCATTTGTTCATCTTCTTAACACAAATTAAAATATTTTTGATGAAATCCAAGATCTTTCTGACCCTGCATAGACAGCAATGGAACTGCCACATTCAAGACTCAGAAAGGTAAATACATTGTTAAATTCATTGTTAAAATAGTCCATGTGACCTTACTGATTATACTATAATGTTATAAAGCTACAAGAAAACTTTTGTATGAGATTGCAGCAATGCATGCATGTATTGAGAAGGCGTTCTGGTCTGCCGTAAACTTTTGTAAATGTAAATGTGATATGCACATCCAGTCATATAACAATATCACTGATCAAGGGCAGTCCAAAGAAATGTTACGAGTCCTTGGATTTATCTTTAGGGGTGTACTGGGTGCATGCTGTGGTTTTGGTTGTGAAGTTCACTTAGAGATTACACTACAATCAGATAAGTTTACTGAGTTCACCTTCATTTACTTTGGCTGTTTCTGCACTGCATTCAAGTGGAGAATCTAATCTGTGCTACCGTCCTAATGAAGTGAGTTAACTAAAGGAAGTGCACTTGGGGCAGTCCCACTAATCTGATATCAACTGGAGACATGTGAGACCATGCTAACCTTATAAGAGTCACAACTGATAAACAAGCTTGGAAAAACTGAAATTCATCCATATCACTGGCCTTCCATTAATGCACAAATATAGATGAGGAAGAAGGCTTTTTTTGTGCCACTGAAACAGATGGACAAGCATTGACAATATAAAGAAACATTTGTTTGTTAGGAATATTCTTCACCCCTTCTATTCGCAAGAAACTGCTGAAAGAGTGACAATCTTTAGTTGTCAAACATATTAATTTTGAGATCTCCTAAGAGAGAAAACAATCAGTTGATTTGTGCTGAAGCACTCATGTAATACAACTAATGCTACAAAGATTTAGAGCGGATTTTGCAGTACTCAAAATGTCATTTCTATCCATTTCAACTAATAGTCTATGTAAATTTATTTTGAGTTCAAGATGTTTTCCCTTTACATGATTCCCCATGACTTTTCCAGTTGTTTGTAATTGCTGGATTATTATTTTTTTTAAAGATTGAACTCACTAATTAAACATATTTTAAGAAAGAAACACAAAGTTTTATTTACTTCGAGATGCCTTCAATGAGCATGGAAACCCCGTCTCCTAAACAAGCCAACAACAACAAATGGTAACACCTTTTGGTGTTTGTCTCACATAACACAGAGCAAAAACATGATTGTTCTCAGGGTTATTGTTGTTGTCTCTGTTTAAACAGTGTTCCCAAGCCTGAATTTTACACCACTCACAAATGGCATCAATTACAATCTAAGGCTGAGGTGACAGAGAGAGGCAGCTGTGGTTGGCATATAACTGGTGTTGCACTAAAAGGTGCTGAGAGATTACAGATAAAGTGTCAATATCTGGAGTTTACAGTCTATTCAGTATAGCTTTATGACATTGCAGTTTAAATCAAACTAGCATGTCATGTGATAATCCATCAACAAATTCCATTGGAATACAGTTGGAAGGCATGTTCTGGTATTTTAGAGCATTTTTGCTTGTAATTTGCAATGAGGAAACAGTTATTCTTCATACAGATATACTCCAGCAACTATCTGCAGTATCGATAATTTATTCATCCAACAAATGCCAGTATGCATTCAGAAATTCCACAAAATCACCAGATGTAACAGTTTTTTGAATGAATCATCGTCACAATAAATCATCCTGCTATGTCTTATCACCCAGACACCTGTCACTTCCCGACCCTCGCTCTGCACGTGCTTCCCACAGAGAGCCGTCCACAGCCACTCCCCCAGTAATAACACACGTCCAGTATAGCGCTCTCAGATTAAAGCATCTTAATCTTAACGCAACTACGTATGCATGGGGGAAAACTTTGGCTTGGGTAAATACTGCAGTGGAACTCATTCATAAGTTATACTGATTTTTTTAAATGAGCAGTAAAATGCCTTTAACAAAAAGAATACAAAGTCCAGATGGTCAAGAATAAGTTTACAAAAGTTTGTGTTAACCATAGCAGTGTGCACACAAGCGTACAACACACAGAAGCCAAGTTTGTCTGCTGTTTCCCACAGTCTAGCCAAAGAAAAAGTTAGATTCAGACAAACATGGTTTCCTGAGGCAAGACAGAGTGACACATTCTGCTTGTATTTTATAGTACAACAGTGAAATACTTAAAAAATGCGCCATTTCAGGATAGGTTCTCCATAAGTGTCACAAACAGATCAAATGCAGGTGTTACTGGTGTAACGTCCATGTCTTTTTGAATATTAGGACTGTCCCCAGCTGGTGGAACGACCTGCCCATCTCAATCCAAGCAGCTGGGTCTTTAGCCATTTTCAAAAAACTTTTAAAGACACATCTTTTTCGCCATCACCTGACCAATAAATACAAGCACTTACCTATTCTATTCTGTTTTATTCTATTATATTCTGTCTAATTTATTTATATAAAAAAACCTTGCCATGTGCACTGTGCTAGACTAACTGAGACTTGTCACAGCACTTGTATATTGTTGCTCTCCCTTTGGTCTGATTATTCTTAACACTTTAGAATAACGTTCCATTAGTTAATGTTAGTTAACTACTTTCGTTAACATGAACTAAGCAAGAACAATCCTTCTACAGCATTTATAAGTCTTAGTTCATGTTAATTTCAACATTTACTAATGCATTATTTAAATAAAAAGTTGTGCTTGTTAACATTAGTTAATGCACTGTGAATTACCATGAACTAACAATGAATAACTGTATTTTCATTAACTAACATTAACGAAGATTAATAAATACAGTAATAAATGTATTATTCATTGTTTGTTCATGTTAATTAATACATTAACTAACATTAACTAATGGAACCTTATTCTAAAGTGTTACCCTGATTGCTTTTACTTTGTAAGTCACTTTGGATAAAATGTAAATGTATTTATGTAATTCTGTTGTGTTCTATATTACTGTTATTCATTATTATTATTATTATTATTATTATTATTATTATTATTAATAACAGCAGTACTGGAAACCTATTATTTCCAGTACTATTATTATATATATATATATATATATATATATATATATATATATATATATATATATATATATATATATTGTCATTATTTTATCTAAAACAATCATGCTAATACTTTGAAATTGAACTGAGAGGGTGGGGTAGGGGTGAAGGAGTAATACAACCCTCAGACAAGACCAAGAGGAGTGGCAAATATAAACTGTTTAGAAAAGTCACAGCACAAATTCACTTCATGACAACACATCAAGATACTAAGTAAGATTTTCGGAAACAATCTCTTCAAATTCGAAGCAAACTGTATTAAACTGTACTAATGAAACAACCAAACCAGCAAAAGCGCATGAATCTACCGAACTACCAAAACAATTCTTGTGCTATAAATTGTGTGAATATACATAATGCCTTTGACAATTATGTACTAGAGACCAATATTCATTACAGCATTTAGGTTGGCTATTCATATAGTTCTGTTTGCAGTTTGGTTTGCTGTTTGCTATTTCAAATCTAACGACAGATTTGACGTTATACACTTAAGTTATATCCCAGCCTTGAACTAAGTCGAGTGGAAATATTATAACGTGAAATCTAAAGTGGAACTTGAGCGCGCGCAAGTTATACGCACTTTTCTGTGCGCTCGATTTAAGACATAACGGTATACTCATGTCCAAACCGACGACATTACTAATAAAACACACATAACTTAACATAACTTAGTTTTTAGTTGGACTTACCTTAGCTGTACTCTGGTCTATACTCAAAGAGACTGTGAGAAGAAAAACGGTGACACATGGAAGCCGCATCTTTAAACATACGAATAATGTCCAAAAGGACACGCTGCTGACGGATTCTTCTCCCTTTCAAGCAATTCTTGCCGCTCTTCTTCCCGAGCTTGAACTATACGTTTGTGTGCATCTTTGCTCGAAACGTTATGTGGCTGTTGTTGAAAGTAATGTCTTGTAGAAGTGCCCACCACACCCCCTGTCATGAACACGACCACCCATCTACGCACCAACATAACCCTGTTTTGAACAACTATCACTCGCGTTTAGGCATTGCTAGGTGAAGCTAAGTTTTAAGGAGTTCAGTAATTCCCTTAAAACAGCTTTGGCAAGGTGGATTTTAGGCGAGACAACCAACTTTCCCTAAGCGCGAACGCATCGGAATTGAGCGCGTGCAACTGAAGCGTGAGATCTGAGGTAAACTTCTGCCGTCACTTCACTTTCAGTTGGACAAGAGGTAGTTTACGACTAAATATATCAAGCTTAAATGTGTGGTATTGTAACTAAAAGAGTTTAAATAATAAGAAAATCTATTTCGTGGAGTTATTTGACACATTAACAAGTCGTACCAAAGGGTAGCTGTGTTTTTAGAACATGTTAGCTAGTTTTTTTTTTTTTTTTTTTTTTTTTTTTTTTATCAAGTCTAAAACGCTTTTCTAAAATACGAATAGCTATACTCGTTTGACCACCTTGATTTAGTGTATTTGCTACTGGTCCATGATGGTCTATATGCTAAAGACAGGTTGCACCAGATGGAAAGCAGCTGGCGCATGTTCCAGTGGATCTATTAACAAGGAACTTGAGATTTACAAAGATACCAGTACTTATAATATGCTCTAAATATGAACTAAGGATCCACTGCTGTTCAAATGGGCTTAGAACAGTGAGAATTAACTAGTAACTTAAAGCTCATAAATCTGTAACTTTCAGATCACGGAGTATGCAGTAACAGGATACTGGAATTGGGCAGAAGGAGAGATTGCATCTGTTTTCTGGCTCACATGGAGGGTGAGAACCATCTACAAAACTGGAACACATTTAGGTAAAGTCTGTTGTTTCTTTGTGTTGTAAAAGCATGTGTTTTCCCATTGCACACATTAATTCACTTTCACATTGCAGGTGTTTTCTGTTGTGCATTGCTGTCCTTATCCTTACGACCGAGGTCAACGCAGTAAGTGTGTTTTTAATTTTAAGTGTTCAATATTAAGTGCAGAATGTGGTGTCGTATTTGAGCCTCATTTTTGGTGCAGCACACTGAATGAGCTCCTCGGATGAGTGGGAGTGTCCTTGTTTCTATTACAAGTTTCTCGTGTGCAATTCACAAATGTTTTGCCATTTAGAGATTGTTTGCAGTGTGCATGTTCCTTTCATTAAAAGCATGTTTTGTTTTCATTCCATTGTTATAAATCTGAATGGTAAATAAATAAATATGGTGTAAAGTCCCACATTAATTAGGTATGGTGGTTAGTGGTAATATAACCCACTAACATCCCACTGTAAGAGACCAAACACTGGCCTGATTTTTGGAGAAAATGTGTTCAGAGTCTGTAAGTGGTTATGACAGTATTTGTGTACACATCTGCTTAAATTATTTATTTATTTATTTATTTAAATGTATTACATTTTTTTTTTACCAATGATTTCTCCTAATGCTGGTGTTAATTTGGAAAGCTGTTAGTTTGAGATGAATAATGCTTCCTTGGGGTGAACACTTCATTAACTGGATTCAAGTTACTGGGATCTCTATAAATGTAATGTTAAAAAGCAACTCTCTAAGAAGACAGGGTTGTTAAAAGCCATGACGAAACAGAAATATAGCGACAGACATTTATTTCCAAATTGTAATGTATATCCTAGTATTTTGGATTTGTGAAAAAGAAAACTTGTAGGATGGAACTTTTTATTCATCATTCATCAGTTATTGATTGAATGTTGAGATGTGGCCATTGCCGATGAACGCAAGCTTGCAGGGTTTAAAGGAATAGTTCACCCAATAATGAAAATTAGTTTAGGTTTTTTTTTTCTTCATCAGAAGAGATTTTGAGAAATGTAGCATTACATCACTTGCTCATCAATGGATCCTCTGCAGTGAATGGGTGCCGTCAGAATGAGAGTCCAAAAAGCTGATTAAAAAAATCACAAATCCAAAAGTAATCCACACAAAAGACTCCAATCCATCAATTAATGTCTTGTGAAGAGAAGAGATGTGTTTGTAATAAACAAATCCATTATTAGGACTTTTTTTTTTTTTTTTTTTACTTCAAACTGTTGCTTTAACTTCTCTATCTGTGACAATGTTGTCTGAATCAGGAGAGAAATGTGCACAGCTTAGGCACAGTTTACAAGCAAAAACAGTTTTAAACTAATTTGTTGATGGATTATGATATGAGAGGATAACAGGGAATTGATATGTTAATTTGAGGAAACATTATGGATTATGTACAGTTTAATAGTTAAAATACCTCAACAAAACGCCTTTGTACCTTACAAACACACAGCTCTTCACATCATAAGATGTTAATTGATGGACTTGAGAAGTGTGGATTACATGTGATTATTGTGATGTTTATATCAGCAGTTTGGATGGAATAGATTTTAGGTTATTCAATAGATCATCATAAACACTGTTATTATGTTTTGTACAGATCAATGGCTGCCACTGGACAGAACAGTAGTAGGTTTACCTTTGGACAGCAGTCTCTACATGTATGTGTAATGATGCTTGTGTGAGCACCTCTTACAGTCTGAGGATGATTTCAACATGAGAACATCCTCTTTTCCTGTTCCACATGCTGATATGTGTCTCTGGCAACCCCCCATCACCAGCAGCAAACAAGTTCAAAAGAGCTGATACTTTGCCAGGTGCCTGTAAAAGCTCCTTCAGCTGAAACTTCATTCTTTTCACTGTAGATCTAGCTGTGGTATGCACTTGGCACCTTGTTATTTTGAAGAAGATCGCATGCTGTATAAGGTGATTTTATAATAATATTTGGACTCACTCAGTTTAAAAGACAAGTATACAATCATTCAGTCATTCTCATGATATTCTGCTTTGATTTGCGCTGAAGTTTCAGTGTGGTCCATTCCAAGGTTGTCTACTGATACAAATATCCATTTTGATATGGGAGTTTGCACTTAAAGAGGTCTTAATGCAGTCAAGGAAAGGTTTTCCCAAGTTTTACATAGTTTTAACAACACAGCAAATTGAAAACTATAAATGAGATGTCAATAATTGTGTACAGCCATGTGAATAGAGAATGCAGTAACGAAACTATTGGAAGAAAGTATAAAAGTTCAATCAACATTTATATATTTATCATTTGTTCACATTATTCAAAGGCACTTTTGTATAGCTCTTAAAAAATATGAATAAAAAATTGGAAGAATTGGAAGTATATTTTCAGATACTATTTTCAGATTTTAAATTTTAGTTTTATTAAATGATCTTTCAATTCAAATGTCATACATACACGCACATACATAAGGTGTGTGTGTGTTTCAAATCATAAAGTAAAACATATAAAGACTGAAGTGTTGCCTAATTTAATGAACAAAATCATCCGAAAATACTATGAAAAAATACTTTGATGTACTTTTACAGCATGTGTTTTGCACAAGACCCTGTGAAGTGTTTCTGCCAGAGGCTCTTTCTAAAACAAGGTATTAATATCATATGCAAGTTTTTTTCAGAGCTAAACTGATTTAACTAAATAAAAGAAGAAAAAGCCTTCTTGTCTAAAGCCTTATCAAATTTTGTGCCTCCATTATCAAAAACCTGTGACAGCAGTAGGCTGAGGCTGTGTATTATGCTGGTACAAGGAGTGTAGTGATTTCAGGTTTCATGCAGGCCAAGCTATTTTTAGACAGGCAATGATCCGGCCTGCAGGGTATGGTCATCGTAGGTGACCTCACTTTGGCAGCAAATACTATGTATAATCCTCCACACAGTTTTGCACTTTTTGAAAGTTTCCCAAAAGTTTGAATTCAATCTAATCTATATGTTCATACCTATAAACACGCTCAGTCTCTGGCTTTGAGCCTCTTGCAAACCAAAGCAAAATGCACAAATGCCTAAATTTGTCTTAAATGTGTTTGAGAGATGGATATTAATATTTACATGTAGAACAGAGGCCAGCTGGTATGAAGTGGTGCAGGTAAAACAGGTGCAAATACAGTTGGAACTGGTTGCACATGTATCTGCATTTAGCTCTGTATACAGTTCATCTTGCAAACACATATAATAGCAGATATTGCTTAATGCATTGATTTGATTACAGCTCTGACATGATATATCTCTGCTCAGGTCTGTTATATCTAGCTATTTTACAGCATGCAATAACCTTAAATATGTTTTATGGTTATGTCTTAGTGTCACCATGGAGATTAAGCACTTATTTGACCCCTTAGGTCTGATGGAAATGCTTTTAGAATATATTTTTGGAAAGGAATGGAAAACTTTGATTATCCTAGCACTTTTTTGTTGTTGTTGCATGTGTGGGAAGGTTTTGCAATATTATCTTCATCCCTTGAGGTTGATTACTGGCTCTTGTTGTCTGACCTATATTTGGATAGAAAATCAAAGAAAGTGAAATAACTGGTGCATAAAAATGTTCCAAGTGTTATAATGATATACTAGTTTATTTTGCAATAGAGCCTTTTAACAATAATTGCATTAAAAAAAAATATTGTATGAACTGCATGTATATCAGCAGTGTCCGTGGAAATTCCATCGACCACATAAGAGAACAGGAAATGGATATGGTCACAGGGTGGTTCCTGAGGTTGTGCACGAGGATAAGAGTGCACGTGAAGTAAGTGCATTCTATACCCGTTTGAATGGGTGGAGCAGCACCACCACACAAAAGATGTCTGTTGGTGATAAGAACAGGAAAAATGCTGCTACATCGCCTGCCAAAATAATCTGTTCGGTCAAAAAAGCAGAACAATTGGGGGGAAATCTATTGTGTTCGATTAGAGGGATCAAGGCAGGATGTGAAATTGTTCCGAGGGGAAGACCTATGCTGAGGAGCTCTCAGCCCGAGCGACAATCTGCAAGTAGCACTACAAGTAGCTCAGCCTTTGACATTTTTGGGATGTGTTGGTTTTGTAACGGATGTATATTCTTTAGATCTACACAGTGTTTTTGTCTGTGTTGGTATGTAGTTGGCCTTAACTGAAGGGGTAGTTCCCACAAATGAGTTGGAGTGGCTCCACCCATGTCCTGTGTCAAATAGCGACCCTCATGACCTTAGGCTGATATGAAGTTTGTGTCTCGTGTGAACTTTTCTCAAAGCTGGGAAGGAGCACCATGCAAAAAAAAACCATTAAAATACACTTTACATTTTTATAAAAAGGAACCAAAAAAAAAAGTAATTTAATCTTCATTTAATGCAAGTCAGGAGACTTGTTGGTATTGAGTAGTTTAGCTCTGTTCAAGCCATATGTGCCAAATCCATAAGTAATATTTTAATATTAATCTTTTCTGTCTCAAATAACCTAAATGACTGACATTTTGCTGACATAAAAATATCTTCTGATTGGCTGTGATTGTGTCACGTTGCACAACATTTTTGTCTTCAGTTCGGAAATTACTTGCCAGAGATTACTTGCCACTGGAAATGTAGTAAAGTAAAACTAAACTAGTGAAAGTAACACTTCACTAAAATAAAATCTTGTGAGAGAAAAAAAACTGCTAAATTACATTGAAGCATTTGCTGGTTAGGTATGTTTTGAAGCATGGCTGCTGGTTTCAGCTGGTCATGAGCTGGTTTAAGCTGTTCAAGTGCTAACCTAATGCTGTTTTTTTTTCCAACAAGGTGTGCAATTGTAGAGTTCTTCAAGTCTACTTTATTTTTTACTTTATTTACTTAGAGTTCACTTTTATGATTGTTTCTTAACATTAAATTACATTTTATGGTTTTATTTGCATTTAAGTTTTTATTTGCATTTAAATCTTCACTTTATTTTTAAATTAAGTGTCAGAAAACAACATCAAGTTCATATTTAAATATATTGTATGTAGTACATAATCTGAATGAATGAATGAATAAGCAAACTTTTAAACTCTTTCCTGTCTTTCATGGATCACAAACGGTTAATTAAAGTAACCAAAGTTAAATCATAAAGCAGAGGTCAATTCTGAAATGCCCTTATTACATCACTTTTAAAAGTGCAGCTGTCTTAAAAATGTTAGTATTATTTTTATTACCACTTTTTCATTTCCGTCTTATTATCATCTTCCTGTTTTATCAGAATGGCAAATGTCTTGTAATCTCTGATTGCAACATTATGACATTGCCTGGAAACGAGTGTGTTGAAACACAAATGATCTCAATTGATTGTTAAACTCTTCAAATACTGGATGATTAATTCCCTCATAGAGCCTAAATATTTACTATATCCTCTTTGCTTGTGACTTTTCTGTGCATGTGTGCCCATCCAGAATGCTTAAACATCTCATGAGAAAACATCCTTGTTTTAGTGTAATGCTATGAGCTTGTCACATTGAGCAGAGAATATGGACTTTTGACAAACTAAATGTTCCTGCCTCAGTGACTCAGTTTCTACAGCACTTGCCTGTGTAGTGTAGTTCCAAGTAAACACTTGAAATTTAAATGTAATTAACTAGCTACTGAGAATGAAGCAATAACACACTAATGGCTGTGTGTTACAGTGATTTTCCACAAGTAAGGGGTATTGGTTGACTCAATATGATGCAGAGGGCCTCAAAACCTTATAACTTGAACCAAATACCTGCAACAGTAGTAGTTGAATAGCTTAATTTTACTTTGTTTTGGGATATCATACAAAGTAGCATCTAGACACATTAGTTTAGCAATATTACTCTAGAAAGTATGCAGTTACAGTGAATATCATATTCATATTTCATTTCGTATTTTCATTATGTAATATTTTAGTATTTAATATTTTTTCAATTTCTGCACTGATGGGTGTCTGTTAATGGTTCATAAAATCCCCTTACTGCATTAGTTAACTTGAATAGCTCTAAGGTAAACTTTGGCATCATTCATGTGATCACATGCTGGTTTAACACAGGTGGCATTTCACTGAGCATAGTTTGCTACATATTGTACTCATAAAAGCAATGTAGTTTTTGGAAAGGAAACAAAGTAACTGCTGCGGACTGGTCTTCCTGATCCATTGTGCCCACTAGCACTTTAAAAATCCCCTTACTGTTCCAAATTTTAAAGATGTTAAAAAAAAAACTCAGCTTTAGGGTGAAAAATACGAGAGAAATGAGGTCTGTGGCACTGAAAGGACACTTACATCTTATTCCATAGATAACGTTTGGGTTATGTATTTTAACCCTCATTCCCTGAAGGAAGGAAGGGAGATGTCACGTCAGATGACCGACGAATTGGGATCTCACTTAGAGAGACCAATCCACTTTGAGTGTAAACTAATCGAGCCAATGCACATTGGCATGCAATAACTGCATCCAGCTGCCACTGATCACAGCGTTGCCTTAAGTAGGCAGCAGGTGCAGCACATATTCAAGTTTTCCCTGAGGAGCCGAGCCAGTGGCCTGAGGAGCCGAGCCAGTGGCGGTAGAGTGGCCCTCTACCGGTTCTCACTGATTCATCGAGTGAGGTCCTGGCCACGTCTGGCTGTGGAGGGGATGGAGGAGCTTGACAGGGTCTATGATATAGACTCTGCGGTTTTAGAAAGCTGACCCAAAGCTGGGGCCTTTCAGTGCTGCTACCCATTTGACGTGAGAACCAGCTGCCCGGTTGTACTAACCAGGAATGTGAATGGCACAAAGTGACCTCAGATGCTTCGGACTCCACAGTGGGGGTCAAACCCGCTGAGATCCTCACTGCCATGCCCACCTCTGGACTTGGCCATGGAGCCATTGTTGAAGTGGTCTCATATGAAGCAGCTCCAGTGTTGTGACTGCCACTGCATCTGCCATATGCCCCGGGGCCTCTAAAAAGGTTTCATTGGGACCGTGACCTGCACTTGAACACTTGAACCCGAAGGCTCAACTGGCTGAGGTGCAGGAGCACCAAGTCCCCATATTCACACAACTGATCCTGAGACTGAGTTAGTATGAGCAAGTGGAAAAGGTAGTTGAGAATTGGAATTGCCTGTTCTATCAGGGGAACAAGGGCTGCCTCTACAACTTTCGCGAAGACACAGGCGACAGGGACAGCCCAGAGGGCAGGACATCATACCGATATGATCGCTGCAAACCAATCTCAGGGGGCGATGCATCCAAAGATGTGTTCCTGCATCAATGTCTTGAAAGGTAACCTGTATACTGGACTGGCTCTATCACATCCTTTACCAGTAGGACTGCAATCTTTGCACACACCACACCCAGACACCACACAATCTGGAACAGCAGGCCCACCATCTGGACAGAGTAGGGGCAGCGAGGTGGAATGCTGGGACCCGAAAAAGGGTCTGAGTGTGCAGTGCAACACTTACCTGGTTCCACGGTTTGGCAGAGGGTGTGTGAGTAGGGCCTTTGACAGCCCTTTGAACCACTCGCTGCTGCCCGCTGATGAGAGAGGAGGATGAATGTGGTTCGGTGTTGATCACCCGTCCCAATGCCTCTTGCTCTTCCACACATCTCCAGGTTCACTGGGGCCTGGAGGGGTGGGAAAGCCTGCCTACACCTGGCTCTACGGTGCAGCTTGCTTGAGGCTGCTGTGGATGTGACACAGGGGGCTGCCCTCGGCGATGAGCACGCTGGGGCAATGTGGATGGGTGGAGGCAGCAGCTGCCAGGTGGAAGGTCAGACCACCTCAGTCTGATCAGTTGCGGTTTGGAGCTCTTTTAGAACTTTTGGATCATTACCACCCTTGTGCAGCTCCCTCAGTGCTTTAGCCTGAAGAACCCGCAGTAACGACGTGGTGTGTAAGGTGAGGACAGCTTCTCTGCAGGCTGTATAAACATCACTGGCCAGATGAGTACCTACAGACCTGGGAGGGGAGGCACAACTTGGTACTAGGACACAACTGCATTCCAACCGACCACTTCACCGCGGAGACCCCATATACCCCCTAGCTGCACCACCGTCGAGGGCGATTAGGGAGGATGAATCTGTAAATCGTAAAGGTGACGTCCATGACCTGGTGAGCTCCTCATGAACCTCCTGAAAGAAAGGCAAGGACTACCCCAAAGAAACAATCATCCAACCTCGAGGTTTGGGACATGGTACGCAGTACGCTCCATTGGCAGTTCAACTGGTTGCAGAGTGCAAGAGAAACGCTGGTCCCCTAAGGATTGGTTCCCTGGAGGGTTTGCCACCACTGTTACCCTCAGACCACAAACGCCACCTCAGCATGCTAAATGCCTAGGCATGTGAGGCAGCGATCATGACCATCACTCAGCACCATGGAACAACTGCATCCAGAAATGCTCGAGTGATATGTTGTCTATAGTAAGACCCACATTGTCTTTACAAAGACGTAAAATTGAGTTTGCCAAACAACGTCTTCCTTAAAAAGATGAACCTGTGAATGCTCTTTTAGGGAAAAGCTCTTTTAGTGTGCTGAGGTGCAATGGGGAGATGGCCGCCCACAACACAAACAGGGGGTAGTGAAGCCTGATGTTTGCAAACCACTCGACATAGGAATCCAAAACCACTGAAGCACCATACTGCCAACACGAAGAGCTCTCAAAGAGTGCGCTGAACACATTCAGTCTTCTTTTCCAAGTAGAGTAGTCAGGAGAAGAATGATGTGCCTACTTATGCTCACGCTGTGATCAGTGGAAGCTGGATGCAATAATTGCGTTCCAATGTGCATTGGCTCATTTAGTTTACACTCGAAGTGGATTGGTCTTTCTAAGCGAAATCACAATTCGGTCATCCGATGTGACGTTGAGAGTCCAACCACAGTTTATCAGGACTTATTTACATCCGTCTCATTATTCCATGTATGTGGGACTTTATCTATATTAAAGATTACTGTGAAAGGAGATGTGGGCAGCTCTGAAAAATGACATACTTGTTTCTAAAGTCGACACACTCGTTTCATTGATAAATGCCTGTCTGTTGATGTTCTAGTTGTTCAGTTTTACAATAGCTCTCTGTGACTTTTTCGACTTTTGATTGATTTGAACTTGGATTCCTTGTTGTGTTTATCTTCTTCACACATGTCCTTTCCCTCTTTTCATGTTGACTGGTCATTTATTTATAATTGCTGACCCAAGGCTCTACATTCAGACCTCATGTAAAACACTTTTCTCTGCTGATTTTTCATTTTACCTTAAAGGGATAGTACATCTAAAAACTAATAATAAAAAAATAATAATAAAAAATGAATTGACATTTAATGTAATATTCCCTCTAATGAATAAGCTGAATTTTCAGCATCATTACTCCAGTCCTCAGTGTCACATTATCCTTTAGAAATCATCATAATGTTTATGCTAATTTGTTGCTCAAGAAACAAGAAATCAAAAGTAAAAAAGCTGCATGAACATTCTTCAAAATAATTACACTGCATTCAACAGAAATATAACAGTATGCCTGCTTAGATTCACACATGGGTGAATAACGGAGTTTTTGTTTTGGGTGAACTGTGCCTTTAAATGGTTGATGTGAACTGCTTTTTGAATGTGTCATAGACACAGACATTCCTTTTTAAGGTAAGATATTTGAACTAATTTCAGCAAGTTCCTGATTGCAGCAGTTATAACCAGAACACTTCATGTTTGTCACAAACCCCTCATCTTCAGTGTGCTGTATAATAGACCTGAGGACATCTTACTCATTCCTTGCACCCAAGGAGTTTAGACAAAGGCATGTGGAGACTTCACAATGCTAAATAGTCCGGATGTCCATTGCTGTTCTCTCATTTCCTTTTATAGCCTGCTTGCTCCTCTGTCTTCATTTGTGATTTATCTGAAGTCTCTCTCTCTCTCTCTCTCTCTCTCTCTCTCTCTCTCTCTCTCTCACTCTCTCTTTCTATTTTGCCTGTGCAAAGCTGATCATGTTGCTTGTCTTTAGAGAGGCATGTTACATGTCTCCTCTTAAGAGTCTTATTAATGTCCCCAAAAAAATTTATCTTCGGAATTGGCAACAGTGTGGAACCTCAAAAGTGTCTGATCTGCAACACGTGGAATAGAGCATATTTAAAACATCAAGAATCGTTTCTGAATTGTGTATCTAAACCACACACTCAGCACAGCAAAAAGCATCTATTGTGTAGGTGTTTTATTTAACACAGGCTAATTACAAAAACATGGTTCTATCTACATTTTTTAGACTTATTTTCACATGGTTTCTTGCACAATACACATATGTTATGACCTCTTTTAAATATTTGTACCATAGTGCATGATTTGTAAAGTAATACATTTTGACATTTACATCACATAATCAGATCCATGTATATGTCTTTTCTGACATAGTAAAGTTGCTCGGTAGCTCACCTGGTACAGCATTGCACTTTTGATGTGGAATAGTTTGGGCAACCTATGAAACATGAGTCACAAAAAGAGCTCAAAGATTTGTATAAGCAATATATAATGTCATCGTTGGTTTAGCAAATATATCATGTTTGTTATCACTATCAGTTAGATTTGTGTAGTGTAGGTATCTTGTTCTTTTCAAATGCAATACAGCATTAAATGTTTAGCAGCAATCATTGGACATATCATTTCTGAATTGCCTGGATACATTCAAAAGTACAAAGAAATTGGTTCATAGGGCCACAATGCGGAAAACATTTATGGAATTGGAGAATCCAGACATAAAAAATGTATTTACTGTATAATGCCGAATGTCACAGAATTTGGAATATTGGATGGATACATAAAAGTAAGTCAGTACACTTAAATCAAAACACGTTATGGACTAGCTTCTTAGAATTTTAAGGTGCAAAAATTCAATTTAAATATGAATCATTCAAGTTCTAAGTGTCTATGAATAGTGCAGAAGCTTGATTATACCCCCAGTACATCCAAGATGCAGGTGACTTTGTTGCTTTTTTCACTCTCAAAGCTATGATTCACATTCTCTTCCATTATATGACTGACAGACTACAACAGTTTGAGTAAAAAAATCGTTGTTTGTGTTCTACTGAAGAAACAAAGTCACCTGCATCTTGGATGCCCCTTGGGGTATTTTTTGGGTGAACTATCCCAATGTTCACTGTTCAGTATTATGTCTGGCTAAGACTAAGGCTGTGTTCAGTAGCAAGCATTGTCATTACTGCATACTATATACAGTGAGGTCATGTGATATTACATGATACATTGCATTTTTAATTTAGCAATTGACTTGATCAAGAAAATTTTACAGTCTATGCTTTATGATGGCTTCACATGGGGCTCATAACATAAATAAAATAAAACAAAATGTAATCATACATAAGTACAGATCATGTCTGTGAGCAGACATTTATACTGCTGGCAAATTAACAATTCTTCCACAATCTGTAAGTTTTCAGAGTCCTAAAGCTTGGCAGCTTTTCTAATTTGTATCTTCCTGTGATATCCCAGTCCTGTCCACACTACCCTTCCCCTTCTCCCATTTCATTCCCCCAGCGCTCTGTCAATCTGTCTCTATCAACCCTTCTTTAATCCATCTGTAATTCTTTGAAGGATTCCTATGGAATTTATACTCCAGAGTGGTTCTAATTGTCACTCCGTACAACAACCGGAACAAAAACAAATCAGTTTTCCATTTTCTCTGCTAATCTCACTATAGGTGTTTTTTTTTGTTGTTTTTTTCTGTTTCTCATGGGAATGAATGGATAAAACACATCTGGAAACCATTTTTTCTAATGTTTCTAAACAAAGGCAATATCTTCAAAGGATACAGTCCTCTCACTGCAGCAACATAGGTGGAGTGTTTATTGGGATCGATAGCATCACTTTAGCAACACTTTTGGGGTAAATTGAACTAATAATGTCTTACATTTACTTGCCACTGCATATTAAGCTAAACTAAACAAGTTTAACCACAATATGTTATTTTCACGAATTGTTTGATTTCTTTTACATGTTCACTCTTCCATATACGACATGAGCTGAGTGACCGTTTGGTTTCTTTCCAAAGGTTTTCTTGTATTCTCTACTAAATGAATCCATTAGCAGCTCCTCTTCAGTTCATTTTGGATGAAACTGGGTTACCAGAAACTTCCCTTAGGAGCTAAGTCTTAAAACTTGCATTTCCTGTGTACGGACCCACAGCTGTTCACATGAGAGGGCCAAAGGAATGTCCATAGTTTCCATCTGCTGGCATTTTTTTTTCAGCACTTATTCACTTTTGTCAGATGACAGAGTCCAGCCGTTATACCCCTCAGTCTATGAATTATAAAGTTATTGCTTGCTACTCTCTTTCACACATACATACACAGAGACTCTGTTAATGGAATTGTTCACTCACTTCTTCTGTGGAACACAAATTATGAACAATGTTCATGTTGCTCTTTCATACAGCAAAAGCATGCAATACATATATATATATTAGGGCTTGCATAGACTAGTCGAGTAGTTAAGTGATCGACTACTTCAACCACTAGTTGCTGTTGGAAACAATCGACTACTCGAGCATGCCCTGATGCTTACAAAGAGTTTGCAAGTACGACGTGAATTTTAAGATTACAATATTTCTTGTAGCTGTTACTTTCTATGACCTTATTTATGTTGCATGTAAAATTAAAATATGTATATAGGGGTGTGTCTGAAGCCGAATACCTTATTCCGAATGGCACGGATAATGACTTCAAAAATGAATAACAAACAAGGAATAATTCTGCCTGAATACTCGGCTGAAGCTGGCACAGTCCGGAGTTTGCTAGATAACAGATGAGCAGGGGATCAGCGCAGTATTATACAGACACCGCTAAAGTTACGAGTGTGAGGTGAATCAATGTAAACTTTATGAATGTAAAGGTTTTGCGAATTCGCTGATAAATGCTCAAAATCTGAGGCAAATTGGTCCCCATCACAGTAGGAGTTATCGAAGAACGATTATCACTGACGCCAGTTCAATATTTGACATGCTAAATATATAGACCTGTCGGCGCTTCAAAATCCTTTTGTGTGCATTGAGTTCTTACTGAACATTAATCGGCGAAGACCTACAGCCAATGAGAGAGCAAGATACAGGGCAGAGGGAGGTGTCATTTTGTCAAAATTCTGTTACCTTCAAGTTCTTCCAAACCTACATGAGCTGCTTTCTTCTGCTAAAAGCAAAATAAGATATTATGAAGAATGTAGGTAAGCAAACAGTTGCTTTTTCCCTTTTGATTTCCTTTGTCTGGTTTTGAGATGATGGTCCTGTTCCATTAAATTCATAAAAAAAATATTATCTCCATTTGCGTGTGCCTGTATATGCAGTTTCGTTTTGAGTTTGTGTGATGTGGATATTAGGTACCTGGCATGGACTGGGTTTTTTGTGAAGAATAATTACATCAATGCAATCAGTCATTGTAGACATAACACATGAGCACACACACCCACATAAACATGAATGCACTTTGACTGACTCTGATCCTCTCCTTTATACTCTTTTTTTCCCCTCATGGTTTATGCTTACTCAGAGCGCAGTGGTAGGGGCAGTCTATACTTCCAAGCATCCTTAGCTCCCTGTCTTTGTCCCTGGCTAGATGGGAAGGTGGCTGTTGTCAGACTCCTTGTGCAAACAAAAATCTCACTGGGTTATTACAATTAATGGCGAAATGAATGTTTGGAAATGTAAACTGATATTTCGTACTGTCACACTACAGCAAAAGATAGAAATAACTGACTTAAAAACATTTTTAGTTGGTGAAATTACTAGTGCTCTAATAATTTTGGCCACAACTGTATATCGTGTACATTACAACTTGCAGTTCCACAAAAGGCTGTGAGTGGCTTTATGATTGAACTTGGCTGTGCTAGCCATAAAGATATAACTCTGTAGACTCTACAGACATGTTCTCCATTATTATTTTGTGTAGCCTATATGACATATTTGTTCTGCACGTTGCCCTTAGTGGTAACTTCCTTGATTGAAGCAATTGATAAAAATAAAAAAAATAGTAATAATAATAAATCTTTGCATCTTGAGTGGCCAACACTGGTGCACGCAGACTAACCTCACATCATATGCACTTTATTATAAACACAAGCACACAGGTCCAGTCATGATAATTTGTTTGTGTGGTCAATACCTATTACACAGCCTCATCCATTTTGTTACACAAGAACATTTGTGAATCAGCAGGAGGCTGTGGTGAATTCTTGAACTTTACAGCCCAGCTGCTGCATGCACTCCCTCAGAAATGTCAAACCGCTCAGTCCTTCTGAGCTCCCACTGACCTGTGTGAGGGTCACACTCAAACACACACACACACACACACACACACACATACATACAGGTCACATTCCTCTCTCATAGCAACTCATTATAAAGTCCTTTAATTGGCAGGTGGTATGGATGCATCCTCTAGCTCAGTCTGTCAGGCTTCCCCTGAACATGGCCACTTTGGGTCTTTTGGGTCCTCAGTGCAGTGTTGATATCGTTTAAAACAGCAAAGGATCTACAATAAATTGTTTATAGTCATAATAACAACAAAACATTGTGCTTTTGTAAAATAAAGAAAATAAACAGGGTGCGCTCTCTGCCATATCGGTCTCTGTCACCTCTCTTCACAGACATAAATAAAACATCCTGAATCTCAGCGAATACTTGCCTCAAAGACATGAGAAATATATGCCCAATAGAAAGCTTGAAATTTCTAATTTTAAATGAACTAAGTCACATCCAAAATAAATATTCTCTGTTAAAGTAATCTATATGAAACAAACGCAATGTCCAGTCTTTCCCGTTTAAACTCACTGGGCCCTATCATACACCTGGCGCAATGTGACGGTCATTTAAATATAAATGTGCATTAAAGAAAATACTGTATGCAAAGTAAAAATCTGAGTAAAAAAAAAATCCTGAAAACGATCAAGATTTTAAGACTTTTGCCCACAAACTCATAACAGTAGCTCTTGTCTTTTATCATCTTTCTAATCTGTATCTCAAGTCGAGATGAGAGCACAGCTAAGGTGAAAGGTCAACAGAGGGTAAAAAGTCAGTGCTCAGAAAGCTTTAAAGTGATCTGAGATTCTTTAGGGTCACTGTTCAAGCAGACAGCTGACTGGTAAAAAGTCGTATTCAGTTACAAAACATTTCCCTTCAATCAATGATGGGGTACAGCTCCAGTTCACATCTGACAGAGTTTAAAGCCAGAAGTGGCTTCATATATGCTCAGACATCAAACATAAGCCCTCATCATCATCCACAGCTTTGTAAAGTATATGGGAGAAGGTTGCATGTGAAAGATTGTGTTTATACCTCACCTCAGTGTTGTTTTATGTCTATAAACTGAGATTCCATTTCAATGTCTTCAATCAATTTGAGACCTTCTGAACACAACCGCTGTTAAATTTTCCCATTAGCCATTAAAAAAAAAAAATTAAATATTTAATATGTAATATTTTACCTTTACAGTAATTTTCAGTAGCTTTAGTTCAAATGGATTTTGCAGTGTAGTGCTTTTTACAGGGATATGTTTTTACAGGGATGCCAGGAAATCCAAATAGCAGGACACATTCTGTCACACACTTAAAACTGTTGTTCTAATTTTTTTATAATTTTGCTACATTAGTGGAAATACTCTATAATTCATATGATTTCTAATAGACAGAAAATGACCAAAAAAAAGTACAGTGGTGATGCCATGGTACAGTGATGGTATCATTTGGCAATACCTTTGTTATACTGTATACCTTGCTACTTGAAATAAAAAACATACCCATGGAACTGGATATTTATACATTATTTCAAGAATATAATGTCCAAAGAAACCGATAATGCTATTCTTGGTGACTTTTTCTTAATGGGAGCTTGATGTGTAAAACATTGCACATACTGAAAAAGAACAAATTGCACTTTAAATATCTGAGGGAAAATGAAAAACAACTAAGCGTTCGGTTCTGGCTGCTTCCAACCTAGATTTGTTAACAGAAAGGATGTCCCAATTCCCCTTTACGAGGCTGTCATCTGGGAACAGCCATTACCATATTTTTTTCAAACTGCAACCCCTACAGTATTTTGCAATGTTTGCAGAGGAAAGGAATTTTTGTGTTTTATTTGTAATTATTGTTTTGGTTAGAATTTTGGCTAATGGTTCCAAAAAAAAAAAAAAAAAAAAAAATCTGGAGTGTGTTCCCCATGCTTTGACTTACTTACATTAACTCGCTGCTTAAAGGGTAAGTTCACCCAAACATGAAAATTATGTCATTAATGACTCACATCGTTTCAAACACGTAAGACCTCCGTTCATCTTCTGAACACAGTTTAAGATATTTTAGATTTAGTCCGAGAGCTTTCTGTCCCTCCATTGAATATGTATGTAGTGTATACTGTCCATGTCCAGAAAGGTAAGAAAAACATCATCAAAGTAGTCCATGTGACATCAGAGGGTCAGTTCGAATTTTGAAGCATCAAAAATACATTTTGGTCCAAAAATAACAAAAACTACGACTTTATTGAGCATTGTCTTCTCTTCTGGGTCTATTGTGAGTACGAATCATTTGATTTAACCGGTTCATCTTGAACCAGTTCACCAAATTGAACTGAATCGTTTGAAATGGATTGCGTCTTCAATAAGCATTAATCCACAAATGACTTAAGCTGTTAACTTTTTTTAACTTGGCTGATGCTCCCTCTGAGTTAAAACAAACCAATATCCCAGAGTAATTCATGCACTCAAACAGTACACTGACTGAACTGCTGTGAAGAGAGAACTGAAGATGAACACCGAGCCGAGCCAGATAACGAATGAAAGATTGACTCATTCATGAGTCAAGAACCGTTTCTGTCAGACGCGTCCGATTCGTGAACCGAGGAGCTGATGATACTGCGTATGCGTGATTCAGCGTAAAGCAGACTGACACACAGGGCGTCTGAACTGAACTGATTCTTTTGGTGACTGATTCTGAACTGATTCTGTGCTAGTGTCATGAGTGCAGGTAAACCGAAGGCTTGAATCAAGGGCAATCATTGCAAATTACGCCATTACGTTGAGCGAAAAAGAACCGGTGAACCGTTTTTTTTTTTCAACCGGTTTATTGAATCGAACTGTCCGAAAGAACCGTTTTGCGATAATTTTTTACATTTTGTTAGTGTTTATATTCGTAATTCTGCGCTAAGTGCAAATCAACAATTATTTCATTAACAGCATTCATTTTGAAGCAGGTAATGATTTAAACGGTGGTTAAATTAATTATTAACATTTTACATGCAAACAATATGTTCATAAAGAAATTGACTATATTTTGTCATGAATCAGTTACTTGTGTCGTCAGTGCGAAGCAGACAAACCCACCTAATCAGTTTGAATATATCGCTTATCTTGCCCAAAAAGACCCTAAACATTACAGAAAACACCTGAAATAAAAAATGATTTACATAAAACATAAAAAATAATCCAAATCAGGTTTTAATTTTAGAGTAGGTCAGCGGTATGCATGTGACTCAGTGCTCTCTGCTGGTGGGGATTAGTAAAATGGCGGATTGAACACTTCTGGTGGGTTCACTGCCAGTTGGCAGTTTTGAACGCGATGAGCGATCCAGACATATATAGATCAGTGGTCCCTTGCAGCCTTCATTCATCCATGATATATTAACTACCATGACTGAATCAGTATAAATCAAGAACATATTGTATTTGTTTATTTCCTTGTGTTTTTGATCAGTCTTCAAGCCAATTTCACTGACCAGAGGAAAGGGCCTGAATCATCTGGATCCTTGTGCGTACCAGACACCTGTTCAGTGGTTTGGCTAAGGCTGGACAACAGTGTGGAAATGCTTGTGGAAATTATGGTTTTGTGGTTAACCACAGAGAGATATGACTGGTTAATTATGAACAGTATGAGTCATGTTATCGTTGTGTATACAGGCAAATACTGACATCCATAAATGGATGTTTCTTACTCTTTATCGTAATATTGCATTCCTGCCATGTGGCCACACAGTTATGTAAACAGATTGTGCTTAAGTCTTAACAATATCATCAGGGTGTCTAGTAAACACCACAAATGGTGATGTCCAACAAGATACATCAAACCAAATCATGTCTCATTGTTTGGACCACCCAGTGGAACCGCTTGCAATTTAACCACACAACTGATATTAATTTAAAATGAGGCTTTCAAAAAAAGTGTCTTGAAGGGGCACTTATTAAAGTTTATGTTATGCCAGTTGATATACAGCATAATGCAAAAGTAATAGTTACCATTTATCAAAATGTTTGAAGAAGGAGCAGTGAACACTCACTCTGTAGTCAAAACAAGGCCATATGGAGCTTGGAGGAGAGGACGGTTGTGTCTCAAGGAGGAAAAGGACACAGATCACTGTTATCTTACTCTTTTCTGTTTATAAGACACATTAATCTCTCTGACACTATAGGAACTTTCTTCATAAAATCTAGGCATAGAGAATTTATAGACTAAACAAGGGTTTCTACGTACTGTCAAATTACCACCCTTTTGAAATAGTGTGCTTAATTGTTATGATTGTGCTCTTCTACTGTTCACCTAATAACATTTAATATAAGCTTGAACTATAATACATGTTCAATTAATTGCAATTAACATCCAATTGTCAGAAAACACTGTTCATTTCACACTTGATTAAGTATTTTTAAACTAATAATCTCATAATAAATATTCTTTATACAGTGTGCTAAATTGTTGTATGTACTTCAGAATCTCTCTATAGCAACATTTAATAAAAAGGAACACAGGGTTATTTGTTACGTCGTTATTTGCTGCATGTGTTAAAATTCAGCTATTAACAGATAAAGTCTGAGAGACTTTGATTATATGTAATTTGGGCATAATTGTTGAAAGATCATTGCAGATGAATGCAGATAGTTTCAGGCTGAAGTCAGGGCTCTGGAATGGAGCATAGACTTCTCTCTGTCTTTTATTTAAGGAGGCTTAAAATGTCTTTGAATGAATGGAGCCTATTGAACATTCAACTTCCTACTACATAACAACAAGATGCCTTTGAAATATGTACCATAAATATGTCTGGCAATTAAAAAACTCTACATAACATGTACAAGCACATAACATGTTTTCACACTGGTTTTCACAATGGTTTGTTTGAAATAGGCATTTCTACAGAATATAAAGAGAGACTTAAAGGTGAAGTGGCCGGTGGTTGGGTTTTGACTAATTTTGAACCAAGTGTGTGCATGATTTCTCTGCACTGTTTTTTATGAATGTGGCTTTTTGAACCAAGTGTGTGCATGATTTCTCTGCACTGTTTTCTATGAATGTGGCTTTGAGCTTCATAGTTAGACAATTGCCAGTTCTGTCCTCATTTATCTATGCCTTTGTTGTTTAGTTTCATTATTGCTTTTGTGGCCAGTGTCGTCTGGGACATGTCTGACCTGTGCAGTAACAAATCTGTGTCTGTAAAAAATCTGCAGTTACAAATCTGTTTGTGTCTGGTATTGTTTTTCCTTTCTTTTTTATTCATAGCCAAAGGCTTAAGAAACAGACTCCTGACCTTCCTGTGAGAAATGAACAGACTGCACACTCTGACTGTGTGCTTTCTATCATGTGGGCTTGAGTTTTGCCCAAAGTACATTTAAACATTAGAATGTCACTTTTTTCCCCACTTTTTGGGAAAGAAGTGTATTTATTGTTCACTTTTTATCACACTTTCAATTGTAAAGGGATTTAATTGTGGATTATTTAGTTTAAAAGTAAAGTGTTTACTTTGTGTTTCTACAAAAATATTAAGCAGTACAACTTTTTTCAACATTGATAAAAATAATAAATGATTATTGAGCAGCAAATCAGCATTTTAGACTGATTTCTGAAAGATCATGTGAGCCTGAAGACTGTATTGTATGATTTGTGTTTTATTTTTTATATATTTTTTATTATTATTTATTTTTTTTTATTATTGTTTTTTGGTGCATATAAAGTAAGCCAAAAGGGGTCCAGTGTTTTGTAACCAAACATTATTCAAAATATCTTCTTATGTGCTCCAACAGAGGAAAAACATACAGGTTTAGAATGGCATGAGGGTGAATAAAAGATGATAGCAGTTCACGATCCAACCACAATGTAGAAATAACTCTCAGCTCCTGTCATAGTATTGGCATTGCATGACCGGATGAAAGGAAACTGAGCTACTGTGAGCAAGTCTTTTCTGTCATAATTTAGAGTTGTTAATCATTACCCTTTGTCCTCTAGTGGTTTGATTTGGAAAACCTCGAACCTCCATGCATAAAAACACACGTCAGAGTGCATACTCCAGACCTTTTTCACGGGCTTGTGTACGGAGTGGACAAATGTTAATCAGATGATCTTTGTCTCAGGCTTGTTGGGAAATGTTTTTTCCAGGTAGCAGTGGAAAAGGTCATTTTTTGTGGGGAAAGCGTGGGGTGGAACAGGATAGAACACAATACTCCTCTCATCATCTGCTGTAATCATCAACTATTTAGCAATAAGCTGAAACTGGCCAGTCTTACACTCATTGTTTAGGCTGCCACGGCGTTTGTGCTACTGTTTAGTTCTACATCTTTCCCACCTCCCAGAAAACAATGCTTCCCTATGGAGTCATCTGCATGCATTGTTTCAGGACTTACAGTGCTCAGAGAAGACCATTAATACAAGTAAAGCCACCATTTGTTTGATATGAAGTCTTCTTAATATTTTATATTTTTGAGAAATATTGAGTATTTAAATGTTTAATTTGATTATAAATCTGGGCTCTGCAGTATGAATATTTGAAAGGAAGGAAATGCAACTTTATTTTCGTCTGTTAGGGGATCATGAATCCGTCTGAGGTCTCATTTAAAAGAATTCTTTGTGACTTGAGGCAGGAGGCTCAATGTGGCCTTTGTTGCTTCCAAAGCTTCTCATATCAGACGAACAAGACAAAATGTCTCTGAATCACTTTGTCTCACAGCAAGGAAAAAAGCAGACAGTTTTGGCTTGAACTTAAATGTTTCATAGACACACAGGACTGTTTCAGCAATCTTTGGGATCAGTGTGTAGGTGTGAGCAGACATGCTGCCATCATAGATGGAGACCCTCTGATAAATAAGGTCCCCCGTCACATTTTTTTTTTTTTTTTAAATAAGTAATGTATTCATTAGTTCAGTAGTGTTCATTTGCAGACCCTCTAAACTGAATTCTTGCAGTTAATGCATGTCACAAGTTATAAATTAACTTTTCTTTACAACAAAATGCTTTAGTCTGCAATAAGTTCAAGCTATATAGTCCAGCTAAGTCATGTTTTAAATGTGGAGCACTTGCTGTTGTCAGACTCCTTGTGCATATACAAATCTCACTGGCAGAATGAATGTTTGGAAACAACTGTTATTTCCTGTTTACACACTACAGCAAAAACAAATAACTGCCTTTTTTTATAATAATGGGCAAACATTTTGCACAGTACTGTAGATATTTGAAATAACACATTCATCTCATATAGCATCCCTTGCATGTTCTTCAATGACACTAATGTTCACTGTTTAGATTTTAGTTAAAAATATTGTACATTTATATAAATATTGACATAGTCTTGTATTGGGTTAAGCAATAAAACCTATACATAAGTATCAAAAATAATGTGATTAATGTGATTTATACATAGCAGAAAGAAAATCTGTTAGTTTTAATAAAAACAAACTATCAATCACTTATTTTCTTCCAAAATAAAAATGCAAGATACTGTAAGTGGTTGATGATTTTTGTATACTATTGTAGGTAGTTGGTAGTTGGTTTTAGTAAGACCTTATAAAACCTCATTACATTCTCATCAGTATTTTTGAAAATGATCTTGTAAATGCCCTGCATAAAAAAAAGGAAGACAAAAAATGAAGGATGGCTTGCTGAGTGGCATGGTTTGACCATGAGTCATGAGAGTGTCTGGAACATGATGGGGATTCACATCAAGCTGCCACATTAGAAAAACTGAAAGCATTGTGAGAGCCTCTAGCCCTACATCACAACTTTCAGCATTCTTGTCTGTTATGTACAATGCTAAATATGCTATAAATCAAATGCACTTCATCATTTCACACGGCATAACATCTGCTGGCACCGAATAAGCACATAACCCAACTGTGCCATCTTACCATTGTCTTTTTATCTCTCTTTCTCAGGGAGTGAAGAAGAGTGGTGGACCATGTGGGGGGAGAGACTGCAGTGGTGGGTGTCAGTGTTTTCCTGAGAAGGGTGCAAGGGTAAGTTTCATCCTAGCCAGAGACAATTTATTAGATACATGCCACTTCCTCAATCCTCAATACAACTACTGTACATAAGGAAAACCCGTAACGGCCAAGATGGCGGTTGGATGCACATGTCCCGCCCCTCCCGCTGGAAAGCCAATCATCTGCTTTTAACAGTCAAGCCGGGAAACATTTAAGCCTATCGTCTGGTTCCACTGACGTATGCGCACAGTTCAGGAACACGCATGCGTAGTAAAAGTATAACCTGTGGGGAAAAGGCGTTTTAAACCTTATTTTGGGGCAAAGTCATCAACATTTTTCAGCAATTTTTATTATATTTTACTGCTGTTTCTATACATGCAGTTTTTATGTCCCGGTGACCAGTGAAAGTGCAGTTCTGACTCTATGCCCATTCATTTACTGTAGATAGGAGCTGGTCTTGTTAGCCTGAAATAGCTGCCCGGAGGAATTGCCAAGATGGCGTCCGAGTGGCACGACTTGCTTAAAAGGACTTTGTCCTAGCCTATCTCAGCACCTTTATCTCTTCTATTCTACTGTGATGAATTTGAATACACTGCCATTTATCCACAATGCAAAACATAGAATTAGTGGAAATTCTTAAAGAAATACACTATTTTTTGTTCTAATCTTACAGCATGAAATAAATCAAATCCAATATGTGATCATGGACCACAAAACCAGTCTTAAGTGTCATTTTTTTTTTCGAAATTGAGATTTATATAAAATCTGAACGTTGAATAAATAAGTTTTCCATTGATGTATGGTTTCTTAAGAACCGACAATATTTGGCAGAGATACAACAATTTGAAAATCTGGAGTCAGACCATGCAGAAAAATTTAAATGATCACCTTTAATTTTGTCCAAATTGAGTTCTTAGCAATGCATATTACTAATCAAAAATTAAGTTTTGATATATTTAATATTGTAAATTTACAAAATATCTTCATGGAACATGATCTTTACTTAATATCCCAATGATTTTTGGCATGAGCGAAAAATCAATAATTTCACTTTTTTTTATGGCTATTACTGTCACAGTCTTCAGCTGGTGGGCCCAGGATGGCCACCATATGACACTGTCTTTCTTTGAACACATGTCTTATGTTGTGTTTGTTTGGTGCCATGTGCTCTCTCCTGTCTATTGTCTGACCCCGCCCATCTTGTTACCTCATTATTGTTTTAGTTGCTCCACCTATGTTTCTCTCTTTCTTCTGGACTCCATTCCCCTAAACTCCACTCACCTGTTCTCTTGTTACCTTATTCTCTGATTTAATTTGTCCCAGCTGTTTACCTGATTGCCTCTTCTTTATAAGCTCTCTGTGTTTTCTGTTCCGGGCTTGTTTGTCTCACATATGTGCCGGTTCGTGCCTTTGATGTCTGTCTGCTCTGTGCTCAGTTTATGTCTCATTGTAAGCATGAAATGTTGCTCTGGTTCAGTGTGTTTTTGTTTATTTTGGTATTTATAAATAAAGACTCCTCATCTGCCTGCACTTGAATCTTCGCCTATTACGATCCGTGACTATTACGACAAATATACCCCATCGACTTAAGACTGGTTTTGTGGTCCAGGGTTACATATTTCAATGGACAGGTGATAAATTATATTGGTATTTGCTTGTACAACACTTCCAAACAAACATTTTTTTTCTATAAAGATATACAATAAGTAGGTAACACATTAGAATAGGGTTCCATTAGTTAATGTTAGTTAACTACTTTAGTTAACATGATGTAAGCAAGAACAATCCTTCTACAGCATTTATTTATCTTAGTTAATGTTAATTTCAACATTGACTAATCCATTATTCAAATCAAAAATTGTACTTGTTAAGCTTGTTAAGGAAAAATTGACAACAGGCCGTTGAATTATTAGAAAAACGCGGAGTGGCCCTTACACCTCGGGTGTGCATTATTTTTCTATAAATTTTTCTATAAATAATTATTTTCTATGCAGTTATTAACTTCATTAATAACTGCATAGAAAATCGCTATTGTGAGTAAGATTATTTATTCCGCGTCTCATCAAATGCCTCTTTTCCTAGCTCCAAAACGTCATTATAAAGTTGGTAATGGAGGCTTGAGCCGTTGATAGCATTCTAATGCAGTTATAAATTAAGTTATTAGAAAGAGAGCAAGAGCGAAGAGACACACACACACACACACACACACAGAGAGAGAGAGAGAGAGAGAGAGAGAGAGAGAGAGAGAGAGAGAGCTTGTGTGAATTAGGCTAACTTACCTCTGTGCGTCTCAAAACATTCTTCTGCTGAAGCGTCTGTTATTACCTTGCTAGTGGTAAAAATGTCATGTGTAGCCTTTAAAGGGTTAGTTCATCGAAAAATCAAAATTTTGTCATTAATAACTTACCCTCATGTCGTTCCAAACCCCGTGAGACCTCCGTTTATCTTCGGAACACAGTTTAAGATATTTTGGATTTAGTCCGAGAGCTCTCAGTCCCTTCATTGAAATTGTGTGCACCTGTTTCTGGACACTGTCCAGAAAGGTAAGAAAAACATCATCAAAGTAGTCCATGTGACATCAGAGGGTCAGTTAGAATTTTTTGAAGCATCGAAAATACATTTTGGTCCAAAAATAGCAAAAACTACAACTTTATTCATCATTGTCTTTTCTTCCGTGTCTGTTGTGAGAGTTCAAAACAAATCAATTTGTGATATCCGGTTCGCGAACGAATCATTCGATGTAACCGGATCTTTTTGAACCAGTTCACCAAATCGAACTGAATTGAACTGAAATATTGGTTCGCGTCTCCAATACGCATTAATCCACAAATGACTTAAGCTGTTAACTTTTTCAATGTAACTTTTTCCCGGAGTAATTCATTTACTCAAACAGTACACTGACTGAACTGCTGTGAAGAGAGAACTGAAGATGAACACCGAGCCGAGCCAGATAATGAACAAAAGATTGACTCATCGGTTCTCGGATCACTATTAGTTCTTTCGGACAGTTCGATTCAATAAACCGTTTGAAGAAAATGGTTCACCGGTTCTTTTGCGCTCTACGTAATGGCGTCATTGGCGATGATTGCCCTTCATTCAAGCCTTCGGTTTACCTGGGCTTATAAAATTATCACAGAATCAGTTCAGAATCAATCACCAAAAGAATCAGTTCGGTTCAGATGCTCTGTGTGTCGGTTTGCTTCATGCTGAATCACACATGCGCAGTATCATCAGCTCCTCGGTTCTCGAATTGGATGCGTCTGACAGAAATGGGATATTGGTTTGTTTTAATGTCAGCCACATTTAAAAAGTTAACAGCTTAAGTCATTTGTGGATTAATGTGTATTGGAGACGCAAACCATTTAAAACGATTCAGTTCATTTTGGTGAACTGGTTCAAAAAGATCCGGTTACATCGAATGATTCGTTCGCGAACCGGATATCACAAACTGATGTGTTTTAAACTCTCTCACAACAGACACAGAAGAGAAAACAATGATGAATAAAGTTGTAGTTTTTGCTATTTTTGGACCAAAATGTATTTTCGATGCTTCAAAAAATTCTAACTGACCCTCTGATGTCAGATGGACTACTTTGATGATGTTTTTATTACCTTTCTGGACATGGACAGTATACCGTTTCAATGGAGGGACTGAGAGCTCTCGGATTAAATCTAAAATATCTTAAACTGTGTTCTGAAGATAAACTGAGGTCTTACGGGTTTGGAACGACATGAGGGTGAGTTATTAATGACATAATTTAGATTTTTCGACGAACTAACCCTTTAAGCTGCTACACTATATAGGCTAACTGATAAAATCGTCAGTGCAGAGATGACAACACCTTTTTGTGCAAACTGTGTGACTGTTATTACAGTTGACAATGTGAAGTGATATCGAACTGTAATGCAGTCAAGTAAGCTGCCAAGAAGTACGTTCACCATGTGTTTCCCTGAAAATAATTGCACACCTCAGAACGTTCGTCAGCCAATCAGAATCTGTGCACTGTGAATTAGCATGAACTTACAATGAATAACTGTATTTTTGAGCCTGTCCTCCAACAAAAAACGACCATACAGGTCGTTTGTGCAAGCACCTTATTACGACCTATATTCACGTTTTAAAGTTAAGCGCCCTCTAGCGGGCGTAAAAATAATGACAGTATCGCGTTGCGTCTGTCGTCATGAATTGACGTATAACATCATTACCAATCAAAACGCACGTTTATTTAAATGCAATGTGTGGGCGTTTTACAACGATCTAACAGTATTTCCCACATATTTTACTAGGTGGCTTTTTCGTTCAAATGACCACACCTAACCCCACTCCTAAACCTAACCCTCATTTATGCTAAATTATGATTTCTTGAGCATATACATTTTCATGCACATCTGTTCCCTGGGATCGAACCCACGATAGCATGATTACATATCAAGGTATAACGCAATAATCTACTGAGCTACACGAAATGCAAACCAGAGGGCAAATAAAAGAGTACAAAACATTAATATGAAAACGACCCTTTGCCGATAGGGGTGCAATTGTAATATACGCTCTGATGGGTCGTATTTCAGGGATTTGGACAAACGACCTATACAAGCGTATTAGTTGGAGGACAGGTTGGTATTTTCATTAACTAATATTAACAAAAATTAATAAATACAGTAATAAATGTATTGTTCACTGTTTGTTCATGTTAATTAATATGATAACTAACATTAACTAATGGAACCTTATTCTAAAGTGTTCTAAAGTAAGTGTATTGAACTTGAAATATCATTAGTTTTTAAGTATCACGATTAATCGTTTTCAGTTACATAATATATGTATGTGTACTGTGTATATTTATTATGTTTATATAAATACATACACATATAGTAAATATTTTGAAAAAATATATATTTTGTATTAATGTGCATATTTATATTCTCCAAGTGTATTAAGCTCATATTGAACTAATTACACACTGAGCCTAAAGTACAAAAAAAAAAGTAGGATGGCTTTATTTTTTTATTTTTCATTTAAAATATTTTACAGTACAGTCCAGATTGAATTGTAGGTTCTTGACAGAGCTTTACAAGATGTGTTTGCTTGTTCACCATATCTGAGACCTTTCGTCTTCTGCCGTAAAAGTAAAACTCCTTAGGGAGGGTGGGAGAGAGAGGAAATACATTCCTTAGCAAACCATAGGATATGAAGGTCCTTGTGAGTATGACTTGAGATGTCAGTTCAGTGGACTTTTTCCGTGCACTGTACAGGATCAGGAAAAAGGGTTTTATTGTTCTGTTGAGTCATATAATAAGGGCCAAGGCTGCTAAAGTTATAAGGCACTCATTCCAGAAGACATTTTTCCTTTTGTTAAACAAAAATGAAAACATAGAAGGGAAGGAATCGCAGACAAACACTCCCTGTTTGTATTTCTGACGTACATGTATAGTCATATTTCTGTTCAGTTTGACATTCTGTTATATGTAAGTCAGCTTTTTACTGGTGATTCATAGTTTTAATACACAACAGGATTTACGTTGTTATATCAATCACATGGTTGAAATGCTTTGTGCTGTTAGTTATATACAGGGACTAAACATAAAGCCAAATTGAAAATAAGATGCCCTTTAATGCAACTTTGATTCTGCACCTCAGTGTTGTGGGTGCAAACTCAGCACAAGAAAATAAAATGTATTCCATACAAAAGTGTTGTTTTGAAAAAAAATTTTTGTTGTTTCCACAATCTGTCAGCATCTTGCTTTGGCACTTTTTCCACTCTTTGTATAGTACACAGTTTGATGTATGTGCTCATGAATGATGTTTTGTAAAAACAACCTCACAGATGTCTGGACACAGTTCATATCTCCCACTGGGTCCCTTGTGACCTTCTGCTGTCCAGCCTTGACATGTGAGGTCAACAGGAAATAAATGTGAAATTAATTTGTAAGATAATGACAGGGCCATTTGTTAGCAATATTTAAGTTGAGAGATGTATTTTTGGCCAGAGGAACTGTGGATGTTAAATTATTATTTATTGGCTTAATTAAACAGTCTTAAATGTTAATTTTTATTAAATGTAATAATACAACTGCAATAGGTTGATGATTTAGATTTATGTAAAGGAGTATTTTTCAAATGAACCTTAAAGAATCATCCAGTGGTTCATAGTAAATACACTGTCTTGTCTAATTTTATGTATGTAATTGTACTGGCACTGTGCATATGGATGGGATACCATTCTTGGTATGAGTTGTGACTTGATGGGAAACATTTTTTTTATATACTTTAGTGAACATGAGTGACAGAAGGTTAGTACATTAACTGTGTTACTATGTTGAATAAATGACACGTATACCGGATACTGTATATAGCTTATTTTAGCAGGAACCGTAATACAATGCGTATCATCACATAATTTCTTGGCTCTTATAATAGTTTGACGTTGGTGGAAAAGAGGCAGAGTTCTTCTTGCCTGTCTTTTTTTGGATGTGGGTAAAATGCATATTCTCTAAAAATGGATCTGTGTTTCATGTAAATAAATTGTGCATCCTGCATGTCCTTTCATAGACTTCCGTGTGTCTGTGTGAGAGAGGATGCAGTAGAGCTCCTGTATCCAGTATGTGTCTTGCTGGAGCGATCCGTTGACACGATTGTTTGCTCTCATTGTGTGTTATTCTAGTCCATGCCTTTACTCTTTACAGTTACAATGGATTGAAAATGAAGACTATGAATTCATTCAGGCTGCAAGAAACAAGCATTATTATTATTTTGTGATCAAATGTATTAGTAGGCCTTTGGAAGTTTTCTCACAAGTCCACAATAATTCTAAATGCCATCTTCATTTCCTCATGCCTCCGTACTGAAAGAGACTTTTCTTGTTATTCAGCTCAAAGCATTTTTTCCCCCTTTAAATATCACAATCTTCCACTCGCCTGTGCCCTTTCCATATTCAGCTGTGGAGTCTTGGAAAAAGTAGTTTATGTTTTAAAGAGCACACATAGACAAACAAAAGAAGCATTATAGGCAGGAAGAAGTACAAGATGAATACAGAGATTTAATTTTCTTATTGGGTGGGTGGTATTTGTGTGATCTAAACAACTGTTGCTGCGTCCCAAATGACATTAAAATTAAATACTGTGCTCTTATAAATTAGATATTCATTCACTATGTACTAAACCATGTAGTGTATGAATTATTTAAGGTTATTTAATCTATCTATCTATCTATCTATCTATCTACACCAGCCTTCTAACCTTCAGACCTTGAATCTCTCTTTTAAAATGCACAAGAATGCAAACTACATATGGCCACAATAACTTTCCGACTTGAAGGGTTTTTCCAACTTTCAGAAAAACAGACTGGCCAAAACCTTGTTAGTACCAACTGTATAAGCAGTAAATTGTTGTTTCGCTGTAAACACAGACCCTGACAACTTCACTGAAAAAGTGCCTATAACAAATTCCAAATGGTGAATGCTTATCCTGACCGCTCCTTCCTTCCTGTCAGAAACTGATATGAGTTTTTGCATCTTTGATGATTAGTCTCCTTTAAGGACATGTAACGTATTGTTTTGGACAAACGTTCCTATCCTGCCTTGACAAACATTCCTTATATTTATATTTCAGTGTCAAAGAAGAAAATGTTAGGGCCAGAATAGTTTCTTGGGACAGATCTGTGCAATTTCCTTTAAACAACACAATATACTAGAATGCAGAAAAAAAAAGAAAGAAACTGACCTTGAGTTGTAAAACTCTATTTACAATGCTTTTGTCAAATGTGACATAAGGGACTGGTAAATACTGTAATGACGTTCACAGTAGACTAGTAAACCCTATTTTACAGCTACATACTTGCATATCTGTGGTCTATTTAGACTATATGATAAAGATGCCCCTGTTTTACTAAAGACTCTGGCTTTTTGTGTTAGTCTCAACACAGGATTTAGACCAGCAGTTTCCACTCAATAGGCAGTCTAAACAGTGATCTAACTGTAATCACCATGAGTGACTTGAAAGGAAACAAGCTGAAGACAGCTGAAAAGATGCACGTGATGTTTGACGTATGTTCAAAACATCTGTCTGCCTGTCTCAGACAGGTACATTTCCTGTAGAGGAAGTCTTGCTTTGGAGTGATTCCCAGTCAGTCAGTCTTATCTTAAACATCATCCTAAATAGCTTATCTGTCTACACTGTGAAGAACACAGAGCATTGTTGCTTGGGTGCGAGTGTGCCAAAAAAGATCGAGATATATTATACCAAGATTCTACATCTCTCAGATCAGGGTCCAGAATTAACATTTTGCGATGCCTGACAATGCTGACCAACTTTGTGTGTGTGTGTGTGTGTGTGTGTGAAATTTGATCTCTGCAAGATATTCCACAATAAACTGTAAGTGGCATTATTATAAAATGGAAGAGTTTAGGAATGACTGCAATTAGACATGAAGTGAAAGACCATTTGAAGTCACAAAACGGAAACCAGGGCGCAATTATCTGTAAAGGTCACCAAAGCTCTGCTGATTTCATAGCTGAGGAGTTCCAAAGTTCGCCTGGCATTACAATATCTGTGCAGTGGGAGACTTGTGGAATGTATTTCCATGGCCAAGCAGCAGCATGCTAGCTTCAGATCATGAAGTACAGTAGGAGTGGTGTAAAGCATGCTGCCACTGGACACTGGAGCAGTGGAAACCTATTGGAGCAACGAACCACGGATGTTTACCTGTCTGGCTGCATTGTGTCAACTGTAAAGTTTGATGGAGGATAATAGTATAAGGTTGTTTTTTAAAGAATGGTCTATCTAAGATTTCCTTCCAGTGAAGGGAAATCTTAATTCTTCAGCATACAGTAAAATTTGGACAAGGGTGAAGGATAATTTCCCCATTATGACAGTCATTCATTTTCTTTCTCTTTTGGGGAGTTTACAATAATCTATTTCTGGACAGGAAGGAGCATATCAGTCTCTCATGACTTCATAGTGAATAGAATCAGATCATGTTATGCCTCTCTCTCTCTCTCTCTCTCTACTCAGAGCCTTTCCGCCCACAGGAACATTTCCCATACATGTATGACACACACCAAGACCTCTCACACATGTTCTGACGCACACATGTTCTGCTTCCATGCACACTACATATGTCACACTTAAATGTCACTGTGATAAACACACCATGGAATGGACACCACTTGCATTTCTAAGAAATGTTCAAACACACAGGCCAAAAAATGGAGTGCTGTAATTTATTAGAAGACCACACACGAGAATCAGAGATAGTGGTACTAAAGAAGCAATTATGTGATGTTCTGTGTTTAGTCATTCAACCGTATATAATTTCCAGCTGTCAAATGGAATATCACCACAATTTCAACACAGTATATGTTTAGAACTGTATGTGTAGAAATCTGATGTGGATAATATATATATATATGCAGGGAGAAAATGTATATGCTAATACAGTTGCTGAAAAATCAGCTTTGCCATCACATTCACAATAGTATTGTTTCTACTGCATTTTATCAAATCAAATAAATGCAACCTTGATGGTCATTGAAAGAAAGAAAAAAATACTAGTAAAATGTCTAGTCAGATATCCATGCAAGTAAACACCTGTTGAGTTCAGTTACGAATTAATTGGGTGAAAAAAGTTGAAATGCCTGAATGAAGTGTTTGCCAATTCAGAATGGACTTGCTGCCAAATGATTTTATAGATAATCTGAGCTGAAAATTAGTATTTAGTGTGAACAGGCTTTAAAATGGATTTAGGAAAAAGTATGCTGGTTGTTCAGCAGCACTGTCCATATGTTCCGTATCAAATCCCCCCTGATCCCCTCAATGATGGCTGTGAGCTGGTAACGCTCAATTCACATTTTTTCGTGACAGCTTGCTGATGATACTGGCATCTGAAAGCTACAAATGATACAGTGTATGGAGTGAAATCACAGAGTAATCTATGGATTAGTTTGGTGGCCGAATCAGCAATGGATCTTATCCCTCAATTGACTCTTGTATTTGAGACACAGTGATTTCCTTTAGTGCACCCATGTTTGGAGCTTTGCCCAGGCTGGCCAGTTGTTCAGCTGGTGAGCAGTGTTTTAGCACAGCTGGGACTGAAGTGGGTGGTAGAAGCATGCTAAGCTATGCACTAAACCAGCTACTGGATGAACAATCAACATTTCTTTTTTGATTCTAGGTAAAGCTTGTGCGAGTTTAACATTTGGTTTGTTTTTCATTGAATGTTAGGATTAGGATGACACTAGTTTAAAAAAATATATATATTGGTATAACTGGGCTGGAAATGATAGTGATAATTGATGTGAGTTTGGGTGTGGGACTACCTGTTTACTCAAGCAGTCATGCATTTCTTTATTTATAAATGTAGTAGTTTAATCTACATATTCTGGAAAGACAGAAATCACATACTTTGTGATGTTATTCACATTATAAACATTCATCACCAATATTGCATAGAGTACATGCACTCTTAAAAATGAAGGTTCCAAAATGGTGTTTTGGCCTTGATGCCATAGAAGAACCATTTTTCATTCCAAAAGAACCTTTCAGTGAACAGTTTGTAAAATAACCATTTTAAAGAACACTTTTCAACTATAAAGAACCTGATCTGCATTTTAAAGGATCCATGGATGTTCAATGATCTTCATAGAACCATAGATGCCTATAAAGAACTTGCATTAAACTTTCAATATTACTTTAAGTTACGTATATTTGACTTAAAATACCTATTGTGGAAAAAAGTAACACAAATTTTGCCACCCAGACTCATTAAACATGTAGCACCGTAGCTATAATCAGTCCAAAGATGAAAACAACATGTTATCTAAAGTGACATAAACATTTCATGGTTTCCTCAGTGGAAACCTAATATTTCCAGTTCAAGAGTTGTTTGCTTTTATAAACCAGGGCTCTGAATCCCAAGGGCATGTCAGTTAGGATATGAAAGGTAAAGGGTCTGTAATGTTATTGATCATCTGGTTGAAGTGGTTTGGTTCTTCCCAAAGCACAGGTCCCCAGTCTCATTCTCACTTGCATCACAGCTGGATCCTGTCTGCACTCATGTGCTGAGCCTCAGAGGGCTCATTCCTGAAACTTGAGGCAATGCCGCAGGTGTCTCTGGCTACAAGCGCCTCCTCCAAAAGTGGGGGGCCCAGCTAGACCTCCCAATACATGTGAACCACAGACGTCTCATGCGTTCACATAGACAAGCATAAAATGTTTAAACAAATGGCATCTGGAAAACAAAATGAAACAAAACCATTTGGAGAAAAATATTTTAGCCGCAGTTCAGTGTTTACATGCTGCAGTGTTTAATGTAATATCTTTCATGTCTTGTTTCTTCCGTCCTGTATTGAAATACTTAATCCAGTGTGACGCACGTGCGACAGTACGTGGGTCAGAGACCAAAAGAAGATCTGGACCAATTACAGCCAAATCTAAACACATTAAAAGCATAACAAACACAGGATCCCAGTGTAGCTGTGCTGTGCAGAATGCATCCTCTGAGCCCAAGCCAGTTATCAGGAGAATGTCAAATAATTTATCATGGCTGAAGAGTGTCAGTGATATATTTTCTTTCTTTCTTTCTTTCTTTTTAAATAGTACTGTTGACAAGTGGTTCCCCAAATACAGTCTACATAAGTTGGTTTGTGTGTTGATGCTGCTGTTTATTTATGGTCAGTTTGGTTGTGCACCCACTGCTTGCCCCGGGCTCTGTCCTGTCAGGATGTTGTTTTAAGGACCAGGTCCAAGAGAAACAGAGTGGATCACTGGGATGCTTAACTTGACTACTCTTTGTGTTTTAACCTGAAATATTAAATCAATTAAATATAATTTATACAACACACTAAGTTTGGAGTCAGATGTGACAAAAAATATATATAAAAAGTAAAATAAATAAAAAGCAGGTGTGTGCATGTGGTTTAAAATGATTGTATTTACATTTTTCATCTGAAGGCCAACTTTGCAAAGGCCATACAAAGTAAATATCATACTCATTTTCAGACTAATGCATTATTTGTTAGCTCTTGGTTCTGAGGTTAAGAGGAGGTGTTTGAAAATGGAGCAGGGGACTTTGGTTCAGTTTTAATGGTACAACACCTGTGGCACTTTATTTAGTCACCTATTTGAGAGAAGGCAGCTGCTTTCAGCTTCATTGTAAGTGCCACTCTGCATAAACTTTGTGACCCAAAGAGTAATTGGCCATTTATTTCATAACTGCAATTTTATGAAGCTACACCAAGTGGCATTCATTTGATTTTGTTTACTAGGATTTAAAAGATAAAATAATCAATGTTTTATTAAAATAAAATGATGTAAAATGTATATTTGTAGGCCTGCAGTTTGTGCAGTGTTTGTCAAGATTTAAGGCGGGTGTACACAGTGTGAATTCGGATGGACAGAAGATCGTATGTCCACGCACACGTCATGAGTGAGTTTATCTGAAAATCGTACAGGCGAAGTGATATACGACACGATTTTACGACCTGCCAATTTCCAAAGCAATCGCACAAAGTTGATAGACATTTTCGACTTGAAGTAGCGCTGCACAGAATGATCACTGTATGACATTAAATTAAAGCGAGAGCGATAAGAGAGCACACGGATCCAATGCATTCGAATCGCTCTCAAGGTACTTTGATGTCATACAGGGGATCATTCTGTGCAGAGCTGCTTCAAGTCGAACGCTCCTAATATAACTGCTCTCCCTCTCTCATAACTGCATATAAAATATTGATACGATGACTGTTTCCTACACATACAGGTTCTTTTTCAGCAACAGGAAACCAGGACTTCACCCTAGTGTGTGTGTGTGTGTGTGTGTGTGTGTTCTTGTATATGTTTTATAAATATCTCACATATGTGTTACAATGTAAACATGGTTTATGAGGGCAATTCCTGTGCCCTCATAAACCAAATGGCTTAAAAAAAAACAGTATTTACTTGAAAATTTAAACATGCATTTTTCCGTTATGGATACAGGTAGTGTATGTGGATAGAATATACAGTATAGAAAACCGTTACGTCTATGGAGAGTCCCCGTAAACTACATATGCGTGTGTGTGAGAGAGAGAGAGAGAAAGAGAGAGGGGGAAAAAGCATGGTACACATTGCTAGAAACGTCACACAGCGCTCGCTGTACCTGTCAGAGTTCAGCGAGTTTATCCTCCTGGTCAACATTAGCCGTGGCACTGCCATCTTCGTCTTTCTTCTTCTGTGGTTTTCCTAATTTGTGATTGGTCAACTTCAGATAGATCAACAAATAGGCTCATTAAACGGCACACGTCATGAATTCAAACCAATGGTTCACAAACTTTTTAGACATGTTTAAAAATTATTGGGAGGTCGGGAAGTGCTCGTTAGCCACTCTGCTCGACTCGTAATTCCTTGCAAATGATAAGAGCTGTGACCATACGAGCATACACGATTTCCACACAATTGAAAAAAACTCGTACAACAGCAAAAATCACACTGTGTACGCCCGCCTAGTAGAGCATGTTCATTGGTAATGTGATGACCTTCCTGTATACCTGTTATTACTTTTATAGGCCACCTGTGTGAACCAGAGCTGAACTGAGACTTTACACCAACATTAGCCACTTTTTCACTGTTGGGTCAGTATGAGCAAGTGCAGGGCAAATAGGCTCAGACCTGTATCACTGAGGCAAAAATAGCACTTCGTTTCCACCGTCAGGCCAGAAGCTACACTGCGCTTCACTAAAACCCGCCCTTTTTCTGAGGTGTATCTTTATCATTTCACTTGAAACCCATCATTTCACCAACAAAGAGAAGTTATCAGTAAACTAATAAGAAGTCACTGGAACTAGCTGGATCACAAAACATACATAATAAATGTAGCTGTTTGTTGCACGCTTTGTTAAATATTTAAATCCAAAAGCATCAATGTTTTACCATGTGATACACTGATCATAATGAATTCATTTATCAGGATTGAAAATTACTCTCACAGAAATAAAGCGTTATGACCATAGCCTGCTTATCCAGTTGAGTCTGTGTTTATTTGTAGTCATAGTATATACATCACATTTAGAAAGAATGATCATTTCTATATTTTTGTAAAAGCTCCCGAACAAAAAAACATTCTATTTTTATGACATAGGCTACATGGAGCTAAACTTTCAAGACGAGACTTATAGAGATAAAACTCTATTATCTAGAGATAATATTTTAAAGATAAATTATGTTACTTAATAAATACACGATTGTGATAAAGAATAAAAAGCTGACGTCTAATTTCTTCAAGTGGTCGCATATGGTAACGTTAATGCCTAGTGTGCAAAGTCTTTTGCATCGTTTATAAAAATTTCTGCCTTGTATGGTGATTATAATCCACATTGGATCCAGTTATTTCAAGTTAACTTAATGTAAAAAGTTTTTAATGCTGGTGTTATAGCTGCTTTATGAAATGATCCGCAGCGCTGACGCTCTCCAGATGTAGAGAAACTCCCCCTTTGTCCATAACCACTCCTCTAGCTCCCGCTGGCCTGCTTTGGCCCAAGGTCTTCATTGGGCCAAAAAACCTGGGTCCTGGCCCAGAGGAAGCGCCAATGAGGCAGGATCAAGCCCCAGACGTGACAGTGGAAACGCTAATGGCCCTGGCATGGCTTTGTTTGCTTGTTTGCTATTGACACTTGGTTTAATACTTTGTATCTAATGCAAAATGGCATCTATTACATTTATAGTGTGATAAAAATTTACAAATGCTTTTTGGGACACTGTAAATGTTTTGCTGAAACATGGTATCAGACAAAGATGACACTTTAAATTTTGACATTATCAGACACCCACTTAGTGTCTCTCTCTCTTTATCTCTCCACCATCCTGTTTAGATTCCTACCTTCCTTAGGGGAGATATCTGTTACTAAACCAACAGAATGAACCATGGCAACCGCACTAGTCATTTAGCCCAGTCAGCAACACTGTGTAAATACTGTGGGGAAAAAAAACAGAGAGCGCCTATGAAAGAAGGGACCCGGTGATATGTGTTGCATCTGTGTGAAGCAGCTCTAGAGCCTCACGTGTATTTGGACTATCGCTTTTTCAAGGACCGGAGATATTTCATTGTGAAGATTAGTCATAGACTAAATAAAATCAGCTCCAGTGGGTGGTTAAATGAACTGCATCCCCCAACTGGTGCACGGTCTGCAAATATACCTCCAGAGGAACATGAAACATTTAGTGACATGAAGCAACTGTAGTGTTTAACATAGAACCCATTAATACATTATCTCTATGTCAGAACACCATATATGGAAGTTTTGCCCTAACTCTTATTTGAAAATTCACATACAGTTGGTGAATTCGAGAATATGTCTACAATTCAGGGGGTTATGGGGAGGTTTACTGTCCCACATACACCTGTGTTCATGTTATTCAGCTAGGCCTTTGTGAATATGATAAAAGATTTGGATAAAAGATTTGGATAAAATGTGCTATTGAACACACCGCTTTGTTTGAAAAATATGAACTTAGATGATAGTTAATTAACCAAAGATAAAATTTCAGCAAAGATTGACTGAAGCTTAAAGTTTCAAGGATTAGAATGTATTAAATATGCAAGTAAACATTCCAAAATTAAAAAAGGAATGCCAGAAATGTCCGTCTTATCAATCAACTGCCCCAAAATCCTTCTCAACTGCTCGATAATCATGAAGTACCTGCTCAAAAACATTATTCCCCATTATTTAATATATCTATACAAATGGCCTCACATTTTCAACCAAGTTCCAGCTGCAGTCGGTTGTCAAAGTTTGCAATACATTTGTGTGGGACAAGCACCCTCAAGATTCTGTGCACCATTTTCACTTCATACTCCAGTCCTGTAGGTGTCAGAAAAGAACTACTTACAGGAGTTTGCCAAATGCCAATAGTGAACATTTCCACCAACTACGAGAGTGTTGGATGGACTTTTTCACTTTCTGGCAAACTATACCTTTAATAGTGAAAGGAGACACAAACCTCTTTGAAGCTTTTATTCATTTGAACCAATTGCTTCGCAAAATGTTACATTGTTTCGAAGTCCTCGAAATGCCACACTGATGACGCCTGCAGGTCAAAACTGTGTAAATGCAACACAAACATGAAAAATACTTCTTTTACAAACTATAGCAATTTTTTATTGAAAGTATTAAAATTTAAATGCAATTAAAATCATCAAATACCAATAAATGTCTGTGTGACGTTATTTTACCCCTTTCCCTGCTAGCATTTTATTTTAAACAACCACTTACATGTGATCGCTTGTCTCTGTTTCTTCTTCAACATATTTTAAACAAACAGTCAATGCTCAGTTAATACCGAACACTCTCTTAAAAAAAAAAAAAAAAACTGTTAATATTCAATGCATAAGAAGATGCACTGTAGCGCCCCCTACCATACACCGGTGAAAACACAGAAAGACGTAAAATGCTGTCATTTGCGAAGAAAGAGTTCATTTATAGGGTTTGATTTGTTTGAGAAGGTAAAAACCATAGACACCAGTTCAGTGGTTTGCTGCTTCATCGCAATGATTTAGATCAACCCCAATAGGGAACCACTTCGTTTTGAAACATTTTTGTTGCAGTTTAGATGTAACAAAGCCTCGTTTACTAAAATCTCAATTCTGGTTTAATCACAAGTGTTTAAAACACACTCTGAACCACTGGTTCAAAACAAATGATTAGCAAAGGTTTTGAAACACGACTTTGAAAGCACCTACCACTAATATTTAAATACCATTATTATCATGTCTAAATATTTGTTTGATTTTTGTATTTATTTTTGTACTTCGTTACTGTATAAAATAAAACCTGCTCACAGTATTGATCAATCAAAACTTGATAAATGCTCTGATAAAAGGACTGTCTGTGAGCTGTAGTCCGTGGCATAAGTTCAATAAAAATATGAAGCACAAGGTTCAGTTCAGTCCATGACCATTCATAACTCTATATTTGCCCGTTAACCTTTGGCCTAAAGCTCAGTAGAGACTCAATTGGAATCAGATCCAGGAGGATTTTCCCATCACGCAAGCACAGTGACATGCACGTTCTGGTGCTAAGAATGTTTATTTTATATGGAAAAGTCATGTTTTTGGCCTTATTTCCCATCGATTTCTTTTTTGTAAGAGGGCTTTCCTGAATGCTCCCCATGGAGATTAAGCATTTAGACCAGATTGATATTTATGGTCTTTTTGCACAGCAGCCATTAATAGTGTAGATGGTTTCCATTTCTGTTTTGTTTCAAAAAATAAATAAATAAATAGCAAATACTATATTAGCCCTCTGAATGACACATAGACAGCATCAGTAAAATATGTAAACGTGAAACCTTCAGTGCACTGTGAATTCAGAAAGTCGTGGGAACAGAGTTTAAATTGAGTGGTTTTATTTTGAAACTCACTGGACCCCTGAGAGCCCAGCATGACTGTATATGGATCTGAGTGTGTGTATAATTTTCTACAGTTATTGGCATGGCGCTGATGGTGCATATGCAAACATAGATGAACATGGAGGTCTGGACTTCCTCACACTCCTTTTCTCCAACTTACTCTTTCTCTCTTTCTCTCTCTCTCTCTCTCTCTCTCTCTCTCCCTCTTTTTCGCTAAGTCTGCCTTTGTGTCTGTGTTTACTGGCACCCATTAGTGGAAGTTGAGAGAATGAAGCTCACATTTACCTTTTAAAGCCAAAGACAGTGTGCTAGCCAGAGCTCTGGGTAGGTACAGACAGGTCTCTCTCGAATACAGATCTTTATGAAATGTATCCCTTTCATCATGCTGAACTATTTTTTACCCTCAGCCAAAATGTCTAACCAAAGTATTGTACCTGATTCGTTGAGTCACTTAGACATCTCCTCATTGTCATGACATCACTAGCATGTTTCACATTACATGACGTGCCCACTGTTTACTTAGTATGGATGTGCACATCACCAATGACGTTATTCCCTATTAGTTGTCTCTCAGCCTAGATATCAGTGTATATTATCCAAATGACACAAGACTAATTGAGATGTCAAACAAACGAATAGAAGTTTAAACATCAGTCCCAAGTCATTATGGACACACTAGGATTTGCATCTTGTACGTGCCAAGTCTTCTGGCATCACTCTCACTCTTGCATAAATACATCCATGGTTGTGCCTTCCCAATGATGGAAAACTGCAAGGTTTGGTGATAGGTACTCAATAACGGTTAGGTTTAGACCTCACACTGCCAATGTTCACTCTAGCCATGAAATATTGATGCTTTTTCTGTACAGACAAAAAAAAAAACTTTGTAAAAGACAAAAAAAAAAGTTTGTGACTGTATAGCAGTGCCGCCCATTTAAATAGAAGACCAAATGTTGGTCGATGAGAAGGGGCTTGAAGTTGATTAGTGGCAGAAAAAAAATAATTAATTTTAAATAATTCCTTAACATTCTCATTATCAAGACCACACCATAATTTCATTACATGATTCACAGTTGCAGTAAATTATTCATTATTTCTTAGTTGTTGTTCCTCTTCCGGAACTCAAGCTGCGTCGCGAACATTTGCGGAACACCTCCAGCGTGACGTCTCTGAATAACGTGTGTAATCTATCCAATGAATGGGCGAGACATCATAGGCGGGTGACATCAGAGACCAGGAAGCATAAAAGCACGAACAGCGAAGCCGGCAGTCAGCCTTCTATTTTGAGCAAGTGCTCTGTGTGTGTGTCAGTCGCTATCTGTTTGTGAGTCTTATTTAGTGTCGTTTGTCCACTGATAAACTCAATTGTCAAAGCTTCAATCAAGAAAAGTTTTGGACTAGAGCAGGCAGTGTTTAGGCTGTGTGTTTTCCCTGCCAGGTTGGTTGTGCTTGTGGGTTTTGCTTTCGGATCCGCTGGATGGAATGTAGACGGGCAAGTCCCTATCTTCTTCCTTAACCACCAGATCCAGCGCCCGCTATCGGGGGTTTGGAAGCCCTTGTTTAAGGTACTTTCCCCCCGATGAGAGGGCGCCACATGTTGCCCGCCTTTCTCTGAGGAGTTTGATGTGAAAGGCGTTGATGAGCTAGCCAGTTGCACAAGAATGCGATCTTGCTGTTGCGGTTGTGCCACTGCTGACGCACGGTGGCGAACGGGATCGCGGGAATCACACATGATCTGGCGAATGGGTTAGAAAGGGCTTGTACTATCTCCACCCGTGTTCACTAGATCTAGAGCTCGTTCTCAAGGCTTGGAATCCCACACTGCGGTTTTTTCGCCCTCTGAGACAGAGCTCGCTGTAGCATTCATCTTTCTCTGAGGGGATTGATGTTGTTTGTGTGACTGAGTGGCACACAAAAAAAAAAAAAAAAAAAAAACAGAGAGGAATAGATATGCGTGCTGATGAGGCAATACGTGTATTACATTGTTTCATTTGATGTGAGTTTTTCTACACCAGACCGTGTTGAATACATTTAATTCTGAGGAATAAAACAACATATTTATCTGACTATGTGAAGTTAGATGTACAGGGCTCTAGGGATGAAATTTCTTGTGTGAGAACACGTGTTCACCTCTCTTCCTCTCAGGAGGTTGAGACAGTCAGAGGGTGCTGGGTGTTGCAGCCCCTCGTTCCGGGGGTGTCACTTTTGTACTCCACAAACTCTAGAGTCAGAAGGCTTCTAGTGGAAAACGGTTCTGCGGGTGGTCATTTTCGCTGGATAGCCTTCATCATAACGTCCTGACGCCTAAGGCCCAGGAAGTTTTGAGGGCATCTCCCTCTGGAGAAGAGCAGTGTTACACGGTGCCTGTCTCTCCTCAGTGCCCTCAGAAGATCATTCTGCCAACCCTGCCGGTGTTCCAGGGTGCAGCGATCTCTGGCGAGTGCTTCTCTCAGTTACCGCCTGGAAATGTAGCGGTGCTAAGAGGCTCGCAACCTCCTGGGAGATTTCCAGAGCAGCGAGTTCAGCTGTCTCCTGCCAGTGCGCTGCTTCAGAGCACCAAGGTAACTGCTCTGATGACACCAGAGATCAGTCTTGAAAGGCTGATTCCCTTAGTAGACTGTTTGGCAGCATGAAAACTGCTGCCAAATGTGCCTCAGTGGGTACTGCACACTGTAGTGAGAGGCCACAGAATCCAGTTCTGTTGGGCCCCAAGCAGGCTCTGGTAATGGAACAGAAGTAGACTCTCTCTGAGGATGGGGGCCATTGAGGTGGTCCCTCCTTGTTTTGCAGAGTACAGGTCCTACAGTCAGTACTTCACTGTTCCGAGGAAGGATGAGGTATTGTGTCCTTTTTTAGATATGCGCTTTTTGAACCACTCAGACAGGGGACTGAAGTTCAGCACCCTTGCACAGGCCAAGTCCAAAGACTGGGGTGTGTCACAATATATCAAAAAGATGCACTTATCTCCATCCTTCTTCATCAGAAGTTCCTGAGGTTTGCTTTTGGGGGCAAAAGCCTTACAATATGGATCTTCCACTTGCCTTGCACTCTCACCCCACACTTTCACGACTCAACCACATTGACGATTGGTTAATATTAGCTCAATCAGAGCAGATGACGTTTTGGCATCGAGGTGTCATTCTCGTTCACATTAAAAGAGCTGGGGTTAAGACTTAACGCCAGGAAAAGTGTGCTTTCTCCAGTACAGGGAACCACTTATCTGGGCGTGGTGTGGGATTCGACCACGATGCAGGCACATATGTCATCTGCTCGGATTGAATCGATCCTAACTGCAGTCGCGAGAGTGAGAGAAGGCCGGTCACTCACTGTCAAGCAGTCTCAGAGATTGCTGGGTCTGATGGCAGCTGCGTCCTACGTGAACACTATTGGCCTGCTGTACATAAGACCCCTACAGTGGTGGCTCATTGTAGTGAGAGGCCACAGAATCCAGTTCTGTTGGGCCCCAAGCAGGCTCTCGTAATGGAACAGAAGTAAGCCCCTTTCACACTGCACGTCGGACCCGCAATATTCCCGTAAAATTGCCTGGTCGCCTTCTGTGTGATAGCAACCACGTCCCGGAATTGATTACCGAATTGAACCCGGGTCGGGGACCTAGTAACATTGCGGTAATCGATCCTGAACGAGCGCTGTGTGAACAAAAGCCAGATCTAATTCCGTATCGAAATGATGACGCGCGTTATCGCGCGACTCTTTTACCGGCTGTTTTGAAGGAAGATCAACATTCGCGACAAAAATATATGTGCAAACTGTAATGAAGCACAGATCAGTTAGTTCCCCACTTTCCGCGCTGACGCCGAGATCGTTTGTTTGCTTCAGTTAAAGTATAACGTGCCAAGCGTTGTCGACTCTTACATTACACGTCACGTGCTGATGTCACGTGTCGTTACGGGATCTTCAAGGGTTGTGTGTGAAAGCACGCACATATACCGGGTCATCACTGGCAGTGTGAAAGTGCCAAATCTAGCGACCAGGGAACAATTACAGGAACACTTTACCCCTGTTTTTGCCGGAATGGCAGTGTGAAAGGGGCTGTAGACTAAAAAAGCAGCTCGGGTTTCTGAAGGTTGAGTTTCCCAGTGAGTAGTTCAGCTTAGCAAAAACAAATATTAGAGGGAATATTACAGCACCCAACCCTGCCCTGCGAGACCCTCTGCACCTGCTCGAGTGATTCACGTCCAGAAAATGATGATGATGTCACATGTAATCTCAAGATGGGTAGTATATTTCTTTTCAGTTAATTCTCTTCTAGTTCTGCTCTAGAGAATTTTTGAAAACAAAAAACAAGGATAGACACCTGGAGGGTCATCTTCCCATACTCTTGTATTGTAATCAGGAAAAGTGACTCATCTAACCCTTGTCTGTTGCAGATGTTCTTAGTATAAAAACATCAAAAAAATGTGTTAGTATGTAAATCAGTTAGTCTTCCATTCCCATCTTGGGTGATTTTAAAGAAATGCTTCAGTTTAATATAATAATCTAGATGCTATTTCCGTCTCCGTGCTGACTGCAGTAATGTAATGCAATTTTTTATAAAATTCTGTGGGTAAAGGCAATGACAACAATGTTGTCCAGTTGTAAGTCTGTGTATGATGTGAAGGGGTGTAAGGAAGAAGCACAACTCCTTTGAGGTTTTAGGCCTCAGAGAGCTCTTCTGACTAATATAGATCTGGGCCCGGTTTCCCGATGACGCTCACTCTTAGCGCGCTAAGAAGACCTCGAAAGATATATCTTACCAAAGTTGTTTATGTTCCTAAGTGTGTTCCCCGAAGTGTCCCTTAGGAAGCTTCTTATATGCTGGGGAAGCAACGTAGAAAAGGGCACCAAGCCTCTCGTCAGAGGAAGTTGAAGTTTTGCTGGACGTTGCCACCAGGCCGGAGATCACACCCCTATGGTCCACTATAACCTGCACGTTTATGGCCGCGTGTCCCTTTCGAGATGAGTAGCCTACGCCTGATCAATCACTGATGAATTGGCGATAGGGATGAGTGTGCCAGGATGTAAACCCCCGGCATGGCGCAGAAGGGCGTTGGTGACAGTGTGGACGCACCTCTACACCGAGATCTTGATTAGGCCGTAGCTCTCTCCCACGACCTCGATGAATCTCTCTGTAGCAAAAAAAAAAAAAAAAAAAAAACGTAGCTCTGGGCATCAGGGCTTAAAACAAAATTCCGCCGCGTTAGCCTGGCATAAGCGCAGGTCTGTGATGGTCAAGCAGCTCCATAATGAGTTGTCTTGGGAGGCAATTTTTTTTTTTAATATAGCCACGTCAGGCAAAATGTCAGAAGGCCTTAAGTTTTGCAGAAATTTTTTTTTGACATGGACTAAATGGCTCCGCATCCGGCTCCTTCTTTGATTCAATACAAGGACACGTTGGATCGCTGCTATGGTCGCTTACTGAACACAAGCATGATTACCCATTTATAGATCTTAGCCATTTAGAGCCAAATTGTTTGCCAGATTTTAATTATCAAAAAATTGATTGCCAATTCGCTTTAATTACATTATGAAAAAGCCTAGGCTAATTACCACCACATAAAGTCAACTTCATAAATAGGCCTGTATCCATTGCAAACATAATTTATTATGAGTCTTAAAAAATAACATAAAATCATTGTTGAGCCACAACATTGTCAACATACCATAGTTTGACTTGTACTGCGCTGTGCTGATTTCTAAAGACGGCTGTACATTAGCGTCATGAGCTCAAACAATGCTAAGAGAGAGCTTACGAATGGTCCAGACCAACCTTACGAAAGTGTGACTTACAGAAGATATACTTAGCGTACGAACGTGTCGGGAATCGTGCCATAAGGTTAAGAGAGAGGTTAAGGAATAGGTTAAGAACTACTTAGCGATAAGAACGTTTTGAGGAACCGGGCCCTGCTCACTACTGCTTGGATTTCTGCCGGATACACAGTCATACAAGTGGGTGAGCAAACTCCGAATTATCATGGGTTGCTGATGTGTGTTGAAAACCTGTGGAAAAATCCACTAAAGACTTTTCTTCTATCACCATTCAATACGAATGGAAAGGCACAAGGAAACAAGGAGTTCTTGAATGTCCACTCTCAAGAGGAACATAGGAGACACTGGAACACAAGGGAAGACGTTCAGAACCGATAAATACAAACTGAAAGGACTGGGGCTTTTAAACACAGGATACGTGTGGAAGAATGAGACATACGGGGAATCAAATTAACAATCAACATGAGGAAGAAACTGGGTCACAGGAGCTGTGTTTATACCAGGCATTAACATGCGATCACCGTGAGCCGATCAAGCAGATCATCAACTGACTTTTCTATGTGGATAAATGATCAGATCTGTCTTTCACACGCAATATTTAAATTAGGGCCGGGACTCGATTAAAAAAAATTATCTAATTAATTAGAGGCTTTGTAATTAATTATTCGAAATTAATCGCATTTTAATCGCATATAAATATTTGACCTGAGAACAGTGAGAAGTAATTTTTTATTTCACATAGTATACAATTGAATAATGACTGAATACATAAGCTTAAGCAAAAAAAATGTTGTTCATTTTTGTTCAACCAAGTCTAGCAGACCAGTGCAATTTTTGCCATTAAGTGTAGCAATAACATATTTGGAAACAATTCAGAAATAGTACATTTCAGAAATTCAGGAAGCTAGGTGCTGGAACCTTCTGTAAAGTGTTTTTTTTTTTTTTTAAGTAAAACACAATACTGTCAATTACATTCAGAACACTGGAAACACTGACTATTAGAAAACATCTCTCTGTTGCTTCAGAGGCCATAACATACTAAGTCCAACTCTCAATAACCTTGGCCAAAACAATAAAGAGTTTAACATAAACTGTTGCACCAACAAAATAATACATAGTTCAACATAAAGTGTAAAGTCCACCCTTGCTGCTATATGTTATTTTTTTTTCTGTAATTAATTAATCTTAGTTTCTATTTTTTGTTTAATTAATTAATCTCAATTAACGCGTTAAAGTCACGGCCCTAATTTAAATAAGTCTGCAGAGAATGGTCCAGTGCAAAGTCAATCTGAAGTGGTGAGTTTTCTTTTGAAAAGCATTTTCCATCACAGGAAATTTTACAAATCAAAAATAAGTGTAGGAGTCCAACTAGTGCTCCACATGGGAGTTCTCCGGCAGTTCTCTTAAGACAGGTTGCGAGAGAGGGGGCAAGGTTTTGCGTGACATCCTGGCTGGATTGCCACGATGGCTGGATTGCATTTACATTACACTGAGATCTGATCACAGTGCATCTTCGACTACCTCTGAACCAGGACATGATGATCAGATCATTGTGTATGTGGACAACATCCGAATACGGGACGCATGTTAATGCCAAATGTAAACGCAGACAGGAAGCAAAAACACACACACCCTTCTGATAGACATTCAAATACACCTTAAGCAACTAATTAAGATCTTCAGTATCACTTAAAAATTACAGGCAGGTGTGTTTGATTAGGGTTGTAGCTTCACTTTGCAGGACAGTCGATGACCAGGAGCTGGGTTGGGCACCCCTGGTTTAGAATGTAATCCTGATGTTTAGGCATTTGTCTTGGCTTCCTGCCTTTACTCACAGTGTTTCCTGTTTCCTGAGTCAACTTCTCAGACTAGAGCTACTGTTTGATTCAGAAACACGAGATCAGACTCTGAGATCATATGCACCTCTGAAAGTCTGCATTTATTTGATTGAAATACAGTTAAAGCAATGAGATTGTGAAATATTGTTAAAGTTAACCTACAATTATTTGTTCCTAAACAGTATTACTCCAGTCTTCAATGTCACTTGATCCTTCAGAAATCATTCTGCTAAGCTGATTTGTGCAAATGAAAAAGCTCTTAATATTGTCAATGTTGAAACAGTAATACAATCAGAGTTGAAACTTCGATGTATATTTTTTTTTTCAAAATAACAGCATTTATTTTAAAAACATCTTTTTAACATTATAAATATCTTTACTGGCACTTATGATCAATTTAATGCTTCAATTCTGAATAAAAGAAAAAAAAATAACAAAATCTCACTAACCCCAAACTTTTTCATAGCATATAGAAAGAAGGAGAAATACAGTATTCTTTCTTCATTTTCTACTATTTAATATTTCTCACAACTAAGAAAAGCATCTGTTTTCAGACCATTGTAAACATCTGCTCTAAATTCACTGCAGTGGGCCTGTAAAGTCTAGATTCATATTTCATACTATGAGGAGCAGAGCAGAAGAAAGGCCCAGAACATTATCAGGGACAGCTCACATGGTCTACTCCACCAGGTCCAGCTGTTTTCTCTCTTGCGTGATTATTGGTACACAATGCCATACTGTACAGCTCATCACTCATATTAGAGGCCATAGCACTCAAAGATGAAAGCTATGAGCTGTTTTAAGAGGACATTATTTCAGATTTCCAGTGTAATTCCCCTATTCTTGTACCCTAATCTTGTTTTCAGAAAGAAAAAAAAAGTTTTGAAACAAGGACAAAATGCAACAGGGTATAAGAAAAAAACATATATTAAAAAGAATTAACTGTATGTGTCCATGCTGCCTTTAGTCAACTTGAAATTAGTTGTATTAAGTGACACCTTGGGCATTTGAGTCATTATCAATATCCTTTCCTAAATCAGTTAATAAACAGAAGAAAAATCGGTTTTGGAGGGCTGAAGGTTCAAGGATTCACTTTTATCTCCAAACATATATTTTGTCTATAAGCAAGTATTGTTCTGCTAGGGATCTTCCTTAGTTACAGACAAGCATTAACATAAATGAGTGCCGCTAAACTGATTGCTATCCCTCTTTCTCAACTCTTCCGTGTCTCCTGTTTTGCAGATTTTTGGATGATGAGGTAATGGAGGAGTTGAGGAGACACTTAACACTTTTAAATGTGGCATTACTGTCACGCTCAAGTGAAGAGAGGAGGGGGTTGCATAGGAAGATGGGAAATATGGAAAGTTCAAGAAGGATTGACTTTTGTTAAGGCCAACAGGATCAGCAGATTTAGAAACAGATTTTAAACTAATTTAGCTTGGAGAGACATGCAGTGAGTGAAATGAGTGAAAAACAAAAGGCAGGACATTACTGCGAAGAGAATGTGATGGTGTGAGGCAGCAGCAGAGGGTGAGAGAAACAGGAAGTGACCTGTATGTTTTATGGCTCCACTCTGAACTGGAGAACCCTGGGAGAGTTTAACTCTCAACTGGCACACCCAGGACCTGTCAGTGATTAAAATAAGGGCTAATCGCTCATTTCCTTTGCTCACAAATGTACACTTTTGTCTGTTTGTATTTTTCTAAATGCATTAAAGGCTATTCAGCCCCAATCTCTGCTTCCTTCATGTTAGACATTTAGCTTTTGCCCTAATTGCCTTTATTACAGTTTTAAGACTTGTTGTTGCCCTGTTTCTGACTCTTGTCTATCCGCATTCTTCTGTGTAAAAAAATAAAAATAATAATAATAATAATACAATTTAAAAACTAACATTTTGAAGAATAACCTGTCTTATATAATGGAAGTTAATGGGGACTGGAGCTATCAAGCTTTAAATATGTGTGTGTGTGTGTGTGTGTGTGTGTGTGTAATAGGGGTGGCATGATTCAACTTTTTCATGGTTCGGTTTGTTTCACGGTTTTAGTCACGGTTTTCGGTACAGTCCGGTATGTGCTATGTTTATGGAAAAACTATACTTTCCACAAAAAAAAAACAAAAAAAAGAAGAAGAAGATTATTCTATCCAACAACAAGTAACAGCACAAATAAATACAATAGAGTAAAGATACAAACAAACAGTGATTTTTCTTTTCTTTTCTTTTTTTGTCAGGTCTAGCATAGGTTTTTAGGTACAGAAAATAAATAAATCAAATGTAAAACAGCATTGCACATTGGACTATATAAATTAAAGATAATTCTTTATTAAAGTTACAAAAGTTTTTTAATCAAGAGCAGTGAGTGGTTTCTTTGTTGTTGCTGTTTGAATAATATAGAGACTGTCACTTTAAGAGAATGCACTGCTACAGTAGGCCTACGTTTAGCCAACTATGTTGCGTCCTCTGGCTCTATAATGTTTAAACTGACAAAGCTTAAATTAGTTTAGTTTAAATACATATTAACGTGTGATGTTCAGGTCATAAGGCATTTACATTGAACAAGAGCGAATGATTTGTCTAGGTATACAATTTTTTTAACACTATTGTTGTAATGTCTGGGAATCCAGAATGTGCATCCATCAACAGAAACATATACAGTATTAGTTGAACCCAGTTTGTTTTACGTGCTACAAATGCTTTGTCAGATTTAAAATTCCAAATCTTCTGAAGTTATGCAATAGTTTTTTTTTTTTTTTTTGTGATGGATAGACTTAAGGTTATTAAGTTTATTCACTTAAGATCATAAATTCACTTTTAAAAAAATCTTTGAAATAAACTGCCAAATTGAAATATGATACCTTTAGATGTGACATACCAGATTTGAAGTCAAAACCGAATTCAGTTTAGGTTCATCACATAAAGCTCTTTTTTTTTAAAGAAAGAGTTACTATTTTAAAATGGTCACACTTTAATATAAGGTCAAATTCTTGTTAGCAATCCATTAACTTCAACTTTTGCCTCAATAAACTCCCAAGTTTCTGCTTATTAATAGTAAGATAATTGTTAAGCTTAGGCATTGGCTAGGATTAGTGACATAGAATATGGTCATGCAGAATACAGTGTCTCACAGAAGTGAGTACACCCCTCACGTTTTTGTGAATATTATATCTTATCATGTGACTGAAGACTCAACACTGAAGAAATGACACTTTGCTAACATTGTAAAGTAGTGAATTTACAGCTTGCATAACGGTGCAAAGGGTTAAGGCAGTGCTGAAAAATAATGGTGGCCACACAATATATTGACACTTTTGGGCCAAATTTTGACATTTTCACTTGAGGGGTTTACTCACTTTTGTGGCCAGCAGTTTAGATAATGGCTGTGTGTTTAGTTATTTTGAGGGGACAACAAATTTACACTGTTATACAAGCTGTACACCCACTACTTTACATTGTAGCAAAGTGTCATTTCTTTAGTGTTGTCACGTGGAAAGATATAATCAAATATTTACAAAAATTTGAGGGGTTTACTCACTTCTGTGAGATACTGTATCTTTTCTGTCTCATCATACTAGTGCAGATGCTAATGATGAGTGAACAGCACTCATCATTAGCATCTGCACTAGTATGATGATGAGACAGAAAAGATATGAGACATAATGCAATCAGCAGGGTTGAAGGACATTTCATCTCTTTTTTTTCAAGCAGATGCGCATCTGCAAAAGCAATGGCAGATGATCAAAGTGAACAAACAAAAAAAACGCTTCAGAGACCCTGAGAGAACAAAACTCCACCTTGAGGTGGAGTTAATCAGAGACATGGGCTTAATCTGACTGTGGTTATGCAGGTGCTTGGAAGGTTACGGCTCCACATGCTTTACGCATTCACACTAATCTGTGATTGATAAGACTTGGGCCAAAAACCTTTTCATCCGAGTGCATTTGCTCTGTGGTGTGCCAAGAATTCAAATCAGATTTAAGTACTGTAGACTGCTAGTGCTCATGCTTGTCTATCATCATGACTGGCTCTTCACTTAGTGTACATGTTATAAAGTCTTTGGCCAATTTTATTACTAACAAGGCCTCATGAGCCATGACACTCATGACTGTTCAAAGGTTTGAGGTTGGTATGATTTTTATTTTACACCAAGTGTAATCTTTGATGACCAGTTGACTTGCAAAGACCACAGTCCAAAAACTGCTAGATTTTGCAGGTTTGCATTGCACAACCTCAGAAAGATCAGACCCTTTCTAACGGAGCATGCTGCACAACTCTTTGTCCAGGCCCTTGCCTTTTCTAGGCTGGACTACTGCAATTCTCTTCTGGCTGGATTTCCATCATGCACAGTCAAACCTTTACGACTGGTCTTTTAAAAGCCAAACAAAAAAAAGAACGGCCTCAGCACCTGCCACGCCTCAGGGTACCATCACAGAAAGGCTCAAAATCACTTTCCAGAACATTTGCCTTTACTGTTCCTGGCTGGTGGTATGATGTTCCAACCCCTATCCAGAATGCTGATTCCCTGACAATTTTCAAGCGACAGCTGAAAACTCATCTCTTTTTTCACTCTCTGACTTCATCCTAAAAACAATTTTTTCTTTCATCTTTCTCTGTCTAGCTTGTACTGATTTGAGCAGTGCTTGAAACTTGGTATGACAAGAACTGCCTGTGTTGATTTGCCTCTTTAAGATCGCTTGATGTACAGTATTCCCCAATTGTAAGCCGCTTTGGATAAAAGTGTCTGCTAAATGAATAAATATAAAGGTTGTCTAAAGCACAGCAGGTTGGATTGATACTGTTGAGCAGAACATAAAATATGAGTCAGGAAATCAGGAAGACACATAGCAGGGGACGGGACATGAAGGCCAGCAGGGAATTGGCCTGGTCACTTGTGTTGGCCCAGGAAATAACAAATTTCATGTATTTGATCTTTGTTACCGTAAAAGCAGGAAATTAATGATCTTTGTTACCTTAAAATGCAGGAATGTGATCATTTTGCATGTGTGGAAAAATGGGAGGAAGAGAATCTGTAAAACAGCTGGATAGCGGCCATGGATTAACATTATCTTTAGAAAACCTTGTTATATTTTCAATGGTTGAAATAGAAATGGCTGTGCCTTATGTGTAGACTAAACCCAGATAGGGTAATGCTTTATTTTGGTAAAAACTACCAACAGATCACGTATTCACCCAAAGAGCGTTTCAAGGATATGTTGGAGTAAAAACATGCACTGGAGGGCATCTCACAGGATGTTTGTATTTAATCTCAAAAATAACGTGATTTTCTGGGTCTTTGCTTGATTGTTGCCAGGCATTTGCTAAGGAAATTTGGGTGATTACTGAAATGTTGCTACAACATGTCAAAACAAACCGTAGACTGTTTGGCAATTCATATTTAATGGGCCATATATTGGTGTATTTTGGAAATGTGCATAATATATTTGGCAGAAGGGGCGAGGGTACTTGTGGCTTTTAAGAAAGGAGAGATTTGCTGGATAATACAACTGCTGAATAATGAGCAGCTTAAATCACTATGGCCTATTCCATGCCTCTGTTTTCATACATTGTTTTGCACAATGATCGTCATTTCTGACTCGGATTGTGGAGTTGTGGAGGCTCAGTAGACTTTCCAAATTATTAATTTACTATTTGAAGGACAGGCAGTATATAGTGTTGTCTAATATTTAGTAAACAGCTTCACACTCGCTCAGCATTAACGGTAGCCAGAACCTTGTCTGTGAAGTCAGAGGTCAAAATACTTGACTTCCAGAGCTACAAAACACATCACACTCACGGTTCACCTTTGTTTGACTGATTAGGACCTTTAGACCTCTATGTTTCACCCGGCCCTCTTCATAAAAACCTAAAACTATACGTTTTGTTCTTGGCTGTAATCTGGCACCTTAGTTTTTAGTTAATCACTTTTAGTCCTGTACTCTCCATCTGTCTGAATAAGTGTAATTTATGGATAAACAGGTGGGACATGTCCCAGCCACTTTTTTGCCAAGGATGGCCTCTGTTAAAAATGGCTTCCAAACCATGCACATCATTTATCATCATTATGCCTCTCATAACCCAGATGCCTCTCTTAACCTGGGATGTTGTTTCACGCTTTGTTGACGTAGATGTGCTCTGTGTGAATGGCATCCAGTACATGGTACTTTCTTTGATCAGATGGAGTGCATCTTTCATGTAATTCTCCTTCACTCTTAACAGGATCTCAGATCAGTTGGCTGACTGTGGATTAGGAGCAGGGGGTTTTTGTGTGCACTAGACAGCAGGGCGTCTGTTTATCAATCTGTCCCATCATAGTAGAACTTGGTTTGTTCACTGGATTTAAGTTCTTACCATGCAAATCTCTAGACATAAACACAAACACAAGCCTGTTTCACTGTCCTTTTCCTTGAGAGACTGCACTGAGAAGTTTCATTTTATCAGCATTAGTTGATTTTGGTTACAAAGATAACAGATCCACACAACAGGGCAGAATTGATACACATCTAATATCACACGTACAGCATGTACAAATGGCTTTTTTATATATAGTTAGAAGATTTGTGTACATCAGGGTGATGATTGAATGATGCATGTTTTGGCTTATCAGTGAGTTCAGATCAAGTCAAGGAAAAGCAAATAATTAAACCTAAAAAAACTCATATGTTTGATTCACAACTTGCCATGCACTAAAAGTATATGTTCAATGTGGTGATGAGAGCACTGGATGGCGCCATAGAGCTTTAAAAATGGTAAGCGGAGTTTGCCATCTAGTGGTCATGTTTTAAAATGTAAAAAACAAAACAAATGGTTGGATAATGTTGAATATACTCGTTTAGTGCCTATTCAGAAGTGTGCCGTGTACACTGTAACATAGCTGGTTGGAGCTAAACTCTGCAGAACAGTTTTAACACGAGTATTATAACTTGTGTTGCTCATTTTCCTTGTGATTGATTACTGTAAAGGCACTGACTTTTGTCTTATTCAAATCTGTATGTCATTTAAACTAATTTGTACATTTCTGTATGTGAACTGCAGGGAATGCCTGGTCCCCTTGGTCCCCAGGGGCCCTCAGGCCCTAACGGTCGACAGGGAGACCCTGGTCTCCAGGGCCCTAAAGGAGAGAAAGGAGACCATGGCAGAGGAGGCGTTATGGGTCCAAAAGGAAGTGTGGTGAGTCTTCTGTCTTGCTCCCTGCTTCTGCTGTTATGTTATGATAAGACTTAAAACAGTAGGTTTAGATGGAATTGAAGCTGCCTTTTCATTATCTCCAGCATTTATGTATGATTGACAAGCTTTTGCTTCCTAATGGCAGTTGCATTGAACTTTCAGATCGTCGTGAAGCAGCTGTTACCTTCTGCTTATTCACCTTGATAAAATGAATGGATGATGAATGTTTGAATTATATATCCACACAAAATAAATGACCACGACCGTGACCATGATTATGAAATATATTTCAGACATAATCATTCAAATGCATTTTACAGAAATGTAAAAGTATTATGAGAATAACATTGTATTTGATGTTTTGTATTTATTTTAATTTGCAATATTACCTTATATTCTTAGTGTTGATTAGATTTTGTAACTGGCTGTATTTAATAAGATTCAATGTGATGGTCACATTAGGTCTAGCCACATAAGTTTAAATCGTTCAGTAGCAGAAATAATACACACAATGTTTCAGATTTTGAAGCCTCCTTGTACCATATAATTCTCTTTAAAACAGTCTCAGGAGTAGTTCTGAGAGTGGGTTAAAGAGTAAACCTGTGCATGAAATGAGATGAAAAGCTGTTGTGTTTGTGGCTTTCTTTAGGGAATGGAGGGTTATCCAGGGTTTAATGGAGCAGATGGTGTTCCGGTGAGTGTCATTTTGTTTATATCCACAGTAATACGTTTAACGCTGTCATTAGGCATAAATAAAGCAGAGTTTTACTAAACGGCAACAAGAGAAATATGATAAAAGACACCAAAGTTTAATAAACAGCTACATTTATAACAAATTTTAAACTAATCATGGGAATAAACAAACCTACCATCCAGTAATGTAATTCAGATATCATAAATACCTTTCCTCAGTTTTGGATTGTTTGCCTAGTGGGAAAACCTGAAGGTAAACCAGGATATGTTGGTCAAGTCTTTGTTTCTGATCTCTCATCAGGGCCATCCTGGGCCGCCTGGGCCTCGTGGAAAACCAGGAGCTGACGGTTGTAACGGGACCCGGGGAGAATCAGGAACACCAGGCCTTCCAGGATTCGATGGTGGACCTGGAATATCAGTACGAGTGTTCATTTACACACAGCTTATCTAACCCATAATGCTTTTATTTTCTCTCTCAATCAGTTCGTCTCTGTGTACTTGCCTATCTCTAAATGTAATATTCTCTAGGGCCGGCCAGGAATGAAGGGAGAGAAGGGTGACCCTTTAGATCTGTGGGTCTATATGCAAAGATTCAGGGTAAGAGGAACTAAACGTTTCACCAGAGGATACAGAAACCAGTTTTAGTGTAACTTAACCCTTTATTACGTTTACATTTACTATAAATTGAGTAAATGGATTTAAATGCATAATTCTCTGACATACTACAGGGAGATCCAGGAGATCCAGGTCTTCCAGGATTTGATGTAAGTTTGATTTTTATCAGAACTGAAACAGAACCATCAGGGATGAAAAGATGAAGGGGAAAGGTTTTCTAAAATATTTCATTGCACCCTTACAGGGACCAACTGGTAACCCAGGGTACAGAGGAATGCCAGGATTTCAAGGTCCTTTGGTGAGTTAGTCACACACACAATAAATTAACAGGGATAATAAAAGTTATATTTATAATTAGAGCTGCTATAATTAGGGCTGTCAGTGTAACTCGTCAATTTGGTGTGATTATTTATGGAAAAGATAATGTGTTAAAAAATGTTATGCTGTTGCTGATAAACATGATGCAGGATGACGACTGTGTGATGCAGCATATAGAAAACAGTTATATGCCCCTAAAGTTCAGGATATAAGGACAAAAAATGGGGTTTTGTCTTATATTTATGTCATATGGTAAAATTTACTAATATCACACAAAGAGAATGTTATTTTCCCAAATATCAAATATTGTTTTTAATCGTTTCTTTGCAATGATTTAAAAATAAACTTAAAACACTGAACTGTATTTAATCAAAACTTCTTCTTCCTTATTATTATCTTTCTTTAGGGTCCTCCTGGCGTTAAAGGTGTTAAAGGACAAAAGGTAAGTAAAACAACATGTTTTGCTTGATTTTATTATAAAAATGTACTTTTGCGTTTAAGACAGCATACGTTGGTTATTAAACTTCTCCCATTTGATGTTAATGTGTTGTGTCTGTACAGGGTGAAAGCAGTAAAAAAATTAAAGGAATGAAAGGAGAATTGGTGAGACAAATTTGTAGCATCTTATTTCAGACTAATATCACGGTCTATAATCTGCACTGTTAACAGATATGCTAACAGTTTTATATAACAGTTTATATAACAGTTGCTAATTTTATATCCGCACCACAGGGGGAGGATGGAGAGCAGGGCCCACCAGGACCTTACCCCCAAATCGGCACAAAATTGCAGGCAAGAAGAATATTTATGAGTTTATGAGAATATTGCAAGGAGAGCACATTACATGTCTGCTGTCATTTTCATCTCTCTCATTTGTTTTTAACAGGGTAAAAAAGGCTTGAAAGGTTTTAAAGGTGAAAAAGGAGAGGAGGTAGGTGGCTTTTTTTTTTGACAATGTAATCATGAGTTATCATTCAAGTAGATAAGAGTCAATCGAAAATAGCTGATAATGTCGCCACTGAGTGAACCTGCAGGGACTTTGGCACTATCTTGATAGTAATATTTTGTATTTCAGGGGTATTTATCTACCAAAGGAGAGACTGGTGTGTCAGGGTTTCCAGGACACCGGGTATGATTGATTAAGAGCTGAAATTCCTTCATTAACCCCCCACAATCACAATGTATTAACCAGATAGGTCTTTAACAAGCACATCAGAGAACGGACATTTACCTTTTTTGCTTTTTTTTCTAATCTGATCGTTTTTGCATATGCACACATATATTTCACATTTTTATCTAAATTATTTAACCAATTTTTTAATAATTACAGGGGAACCCAGGACGAAATGGCTTTCCTGGACCTATGGTATGTCATTTTGATCATTTTCCTAATAGTGCATTGGTATTTGTGCATTTGTGTGGACTTGAGCATTTCTTGAAGTCTCTCTCCATTCCTACAGGGAGAGACTGGACTTCCAGGTTTCCCAGGAAGTTCCGGCCGCAAAGTATGAATCCATTCCTGATTTAGCGCTGACACACACCTTACCATTCAATATGCATCAAACGTTGTATGACCTAAATGCATATCATTCAACAGGGAGACAGAGGAGAACCTGGGGAGCTGATCGTTCCTTTCAATTATACTGGAGGTATTCAAAATAATGCAAAAAAGGATTATAGCTGTTTAATATCTGCCTTTTAGTAGTCCTAATCCAACTTTCAATAAACAGTGCAGTTTCTCATTTCTTTTTTTTTTTACTTTGTGTCTCTTTCTCTTGTTTATGTAGTGGGTCCTCCAGGACCTCCGGGAGAGCGTGGCCCAATCGGAAGATATGGTCCTAAGGGTGCTAAAGGAATGCCGGGGCCCCCAGGCCCCCCTCCCACTGAACAACAAACAGGTGTTTTTTCAATCTAAAATGGAAATTCTGTCATTATCTGTTGGTGGAAACTTGTATGTCTTCTGTCTGTAAAATCACACAAGAAGTTTAGACGAGAAATGCTGCTGTTTGCCATGCTTTGCATTCAATGAAACAGCTTGGATATCATTCCCATTGTGAGGCAAAATTATAAATGGTATACAGTGAAAAGGTTTTGCCCTTTGTCAGAACTCTCAATTTGATTCACACTTTTCAGTTTCACGAGTGTAACATGCATTTGGGAATGCAATGTGTGCCAGTCATGCTTTTTTATGTTTGCATAATTTCTAACAGTTTCCCAATTTAATTTTGACCTTAATCAAAAAATTGTTTTAACTCACTGCCCTTAATCTTTTGCCAGTTTGTCCCTGTAGTATTGACATTTTTTTTATATTGATGTCATTTAAGTTATCATATCGAAGTTAGAAATGATCTTGATAACACTAGTTCACACTAAGGAGTAGTCAAACTTGCTGTATCACGATAAGTGACATGGCACATCGACATCAAACTTCAAACTCATGTTTTTGACAGGTCTGAGATTAAAATTTTATACGATTTTTATAGCACATGAGTCATATGGAGTTCTTTTATGGTAATTTTATGATGCTGCTTCTGACGTTTTAGGAGCTTGACAGCCCGTGGTCTCTGTATCCCTTTTTTGTATCGTTAAAAGGAACTGTGTAAACACCTATTTTTGTTCATCCACAGATGAATGAATGTCATATGGGGTTGGCATTTATATTATTATCAGAAATGTTTTGAATGAACCTTTTTAACAATTTTGAACACATTTTCAAATACATATGGGCTTAGACGTTACTTTATCCAAGCTCTGTCACTGATATGATTGGTTCTCTGATTCACAGTGGATTTGTGGGGTCCAGAGGGACCACAGGGATCAAAGGGAGCCAAAGGTGAGACTGGAGAACCTGGTAATCCTGCCACTGAGCCGGGGCTACCTGGCCTTGATGGGAAGCCTGGATTACCTGGACCACCTGGACCCAAGGGATCATGTAAGTGGGAATTTTACAAGCCAGAAAGAAACCTGGTGCCATCACCAAATGCCATTTTCATATTTATACAATAATATTTCTGAAGTAGTATTACAATTTTCAAATGTAATTTATTCTTGTGATGACAATTGGATTTTTCCATGTCATTACTCCAGTCTTCTGTGTCACATGATCCTTCAGAAGTCACTCTAACATGTGGATTTAGTACCCAAGAAACATTTCTTATATTATTTTTCAGTGTTGAAATCAGATCTACTAATATTTTTTTTCTTTAACATTTTCCCATAATTCTTTGATGCCTATAAATTAATTTATTCGAAACAGAAAAGCTTTGTAACAATTCAAAACTCATTATTATCATTTTGAATCAGTTTAATGAATCCTTTCTGAATAGAGAATTTGATCCTGAAAGAAGTATTAAAGATTATTAATGTCTTGATACAGTGGAAGAATTCTTCAAAGGCGCACCAGGACCACGTGGACGTCCAGGAAATGCAGGGAAAAAAGGACAGAAGGGTAAGATCAGTGCTGAAGTTATTAAGCTGCTGGGGTTATTTGGATGTCATGGTGTTTTTATGAATGAATGATATGAAATATTATGAATGAATGAACAAGATTTTTTCACGTTCTGCATGATATTTTGGGAACCTTATTTATTTTAGAGCATAATGAAGAATTCTTCTCTTCTCTGTTGTTGTCATGTGTTGTCTTTGTTAATCCAGCTATACCGGTGATGATTTGTATTATTTTATCAGGTGACCATGGTCTATGTGAATGCGATGTAAGATCCCCACCTGGTCCTCCGGGTCCTCCTGGTGAAACTGGGGACTTTGGCATGGCAGGCGAGTGGGGTCAGGTGGGTGATCAAGGAGAGCCGGGGACCAGAGGTGTGGACGGTGCACCTGTAAGTAGACACAAACTATGACTTCATGCCTTGTTGACAAGTTCTCCCAAAATTTGTCATTGTTTACTCACCCCCAAGTTGTTATAAACCTATATGTCTTTTTTGGTACTGGTATGTTGGTAAACAAACAGTTGACGGTAGCCATTTACTTGGAAGGTTACCGGCAACTGTTTGTTTAATCTGTCGCTCGGGTCATTTTGACCCGAAACTGATTTTCAAAAAAAATCCTAAAATGGTCTGTTTATTGTTCCAGTCCAAGATTTCTTTACTTTTGTCACAATTGCACTATACATACACACACACACACACACACACACACAAACACACACACACACACAAACACAAGAGTTTAATTGGGTGCAATAACCCTAGTGGGTAATTTTGACCCATATAGGAATGAATGGAATTCATGAGAAAACTTACTTATATATTATACAAAATCTGAGACAATCCTGTAAACATTTATACCCAAACAAAGAGACTACAGAATATCCCAATGCAGAAAACATTCACGTACACCCACAAACACACACATCCTACATAGGATCCTAAAGGCCCCTCTAGTAGCTGTAAAAAATCTGTTGGATTTTGATAAAACAGAACTGAATTTTTGTCTTTATTTATTTTTTGTGAAATAATGTACAAAAACTGATTATTTGCTTATATATTTTTTTTTTAATGTCCAGAATAAAATGTAATTATAATTAAAACCACCAAAAAATAATAGAAAAACCTACATGACGATTTAGGGAAAAAAAGGAAAAAAAGGATAATTATAAGACATCTGGACCAAAATAAAATCTTTTTTTCATGTTTAGCTTTCGGGTCATTTTTACAGAGGAAAGACATTTTTATTATAGATTCGGGAGGGACGGGTGAGGCTTAAAAACATTCTTCAAAATATCTTATTTTGTTTTCAACAGAAGAAACAAGTTTACAACTTGAGACGGAGTAAATGACGACAGAAGTTTAATTTCCTTGGTGAACTATTCCTTTAAGATCACCTGATATACATGCATTTGCATTGGCAAATCTTTCAATTTTACAGGGTTTCCCTGGTGCAAGAGGATCACCTGGACCTAAAGGCAGAAAAGGAGAGCTGAGATTAGCTACTCAGAAAGGTGCAATAATCTTCCATTACATGTTAGGTACGAGAGTAGATATACATTTTAATACTTTGCCTGCACTTGTGAAATACAGGACAACCTGGTGACCCAGGGGACCCAGGTGCTAAAGGCTTTCAAGGAGTGCAAGGAAGGACTGGGCTTGATGGAAAAGATGGGGAATCAGGTTTTCAAGGACCTCCTGTAAGTCTTTATCTGATCACTCAAAAACAGCTCTGATTAAAAAACGAAAAAAAAAACGAAATAGATATTGATCAAGTGATGCCAGCTTTAATTAAACTGCAGTTGTAATTCATAATTATCAACATGCTCATTTTCCTTCAGGGAGAAGGTCCTGTAGGTGAGCCTGGAGACAAGGGATACCAAGGTCAGGACGGTCCTCCAGGTCTAATAGGTGAAAGAGGACAGCCTGGTCAAGTTTTTGGAGCAACTAAAGGTCTAAGGGGCCTTCCTGGAGACGAAGGACAAGTTGGTATTGATGGAGAAGAAGGGTTACCTGGTGTTCCAGGTGTGTAACAGTATCACTGATATACTATTAGAGTTCTTGTTGATATTCTAAATTTGATTTATTTTTTACATGTTCTGTTTTCACATTGATTTTAGTTTCAGTAATTGTAGAGTGTTTTGTCATTTTTAGCACAGTTTATAATGTATGGTTTTATTAATTTAATGTATTTGAGTTATTTTAAAAGATAAACTAAAATAAGCTGAAATAAGATTTATTTTATTTAGTATTTATATCAAGTAAAAAAGAAAATTATGGTTTTAGTTTAAGTTAACGGTGTTAACCCTGGTGTTTAAAAAAAAGAAAAAACTAGATTTCTTTTAATCGTATACCTTTCTTTTATTATTTTAATTCATGATTATCTTGCATGTGTTTTACAGGAGACTGTAGTCCACAAGGAGACGATCAGTGGAGTATTCCAGGTAAAGATCTCTCTCCTGTCTTAGTGCTTCAACACATAGCTGTTATTCCAATATTTTAGGTCAATAACAGTACTTGGGCATTATTAACCTAGTCATCTAATTAAGTTGGCTTGCAAGTTGAAGAAACTACAAGCATGCAATGTAGTAGTTATTTTGGCAGTTAAGTCATGAAACCTAAAAGGCAATTAAATCTGTTTTAAAACTGTGCATCTATGTTTGTGTTTGGTAAATGAGTTACATTTGAGAACATGTCATGCAGTGGTCTTCCTTATCTAACACACTCAATTCAACTTATTAGTAGAGACTTCAAGACCTGAAGTGGGTCAGAATAGATAGAACAAGAGATGCATGTCAGATCTGCGTCATGTTCAGCAGCAGCAGTTTATAAAGGCACAGCAGCCAGTCTGTTAAGCAAAGATCAAGAGAGAAAAGAGGAAATCAATTTTAGCTTTAAAGACTCATCTATATTTGTGACCCTGGACCACAAAACCAGTCAATTTTTCGAAATTGAGATTTATAAAACACCTGTAAGCTGGATAAAAAAGCTTTCCATTGATGTATGGCTATTAGGATCAGACAATATTTGACTGAGATGAAAAAAAAAAAAAAAAAAATCACCTTTAAAGTTGTATAGATGAAGTTCTTAGCAATGCATATTACTAATCAAAAATGAAGTTTTTATATATTTACGGTAGGAAATTTGATTTTGTGTTTTGTGCTCCAGGATCATATTTAATTTAGAATGTATTCAATTTCTGTATATTCCCTACTTCCTGAAGGGTACAGGTAAATATAACATTAATTATAATGGGTTTATGTGAAGATTGTTTTAAGTTCACTTAAAATGTAAGTCTAATAAATGTTCAAATTGATAGCTCTTGTAATGTTGAATGGCTATAATCAATGGTTAAATATTAGGAGAAAAAAAATTAATAGAGACTTCAGTAGAATTGGTATCAGTGGTACTGGTCATAAAAAGATGCCATTATACAAATATTTAAAAAATGTATGTTGTTTCTATATTAATTTTAAATTTGAATGTGAAATAATTGCAAAGTCATTTTAAAAAACTTAAATGTTAGGTGGGTATTTTGCGGTCATTTTCAGAAAATTGTGCAATTAACTAGTAAATCTTTTAATCGATTGACACTTTTTGCCTAAATCGGCTGGTTTTTAATAGATTTTAGTTTTTTACAGAATCAGCTGGTTTTAGCTGGATTAAGCAGGTTAACTTTTGTTTTGTTTTGGGCTAAATCGTTCTAGCTTTGAAAATTATTAAACTAAAACTTAAAATATTTCAAATGTAATACTACCTTCAAACTTCAAACTTCTTCAAACTTTCTGCCTAGGCTTTCTCAAACCAGATAAAAATGTATCTACAATCTGTGCTCCTCTAGTTCGATTATTACAGCTCTTCAGCAAGTGACTTAGCCTGAACCGCTTAATTCACAGACTCTATTAAAACTTCAGCATTAGTTGTGATATCTAATTTATTATTAAGATCATTACAGATATCTGGTTCTAGTATGTGTTATTTCAGTTTGCTCCATACAGAGCAACATTTTAGATCGAAAATGATTTTGATGGAACAGGCTATTTAAAACTGTTAAATTGTGTTTTTGTGTTTTCCTTCATGTTAATCTGATTACAGTGGAATGTATTGGTGATCCCGGGCCCCCTGGAGAGAGAGGGCCGCCTGGACTTCCAGGGTTAGATGGATTTCCCGGTAATGGATGTAATCTTGTAAAATGTTATTATTGTAAAATATCCAGTAATTCTTAATATTGTACAATACCAAGTAATTCATTTATTTCTGGTCTCATTATGGCTGCCCATATATGTATGTTCTAGGACTGCAAGGTGATAAAGGCTCATCAGGTCTTTTTGGAGAACCTGGAGCCAAAGGAGAGAAAGGAGATCAAGCAATAGTAGGCCCACCTGGACCAAAAGGTAAGCACTGGGAAGCCTGTGCCTTTCTTTATATTTTATTGAATCATTCTTGTGTATACTTCTGTCTGTCTCCTTTTCTCAGCTCTGATCATTTGATTTCGACCACATAGGTTTTGCTGGACCTCGGGGCGACTTTGGAATTCCTGGTACCAAAGGTGTGGAAGGAGCACCAGGCCTTTCTGGTAAACCAGGTTTGGATGGATTTTTAGGGGAAAAGGGTGAACATGGTGAAGTTTTAGGAGCTTCTCCTGGTGCTGCTGGAGACCCAGGACTGCCTGGACAGAGGGGTGACACTGGTCCTCGAGGAGACCCAGGACCTCAAGGACACCAAGGTGAGATACCCACCTGTTGAACCCATAGTGATGGATACATGCTGAATCTATAGAGCCAGCAGACTTTGTAAAACTATTTCAAACTTTCAGGCAATTTTCAAAGCTTGTCTTAGCAAACATTTATTTTTTAGTTTCTTCCTACCACATATAAAGGTCATAGTTAAAAAAATGCTTTGAGAGTGTCAGTAAAACAAATGCAATCTATGGTCTATTGTTATTACTATTTTGTTTTTTTATTTTTTTGGTGGATATGTGGATAATTTCTGTGATTTGTAAAATTCTATTTAAACATGTATGCCACCACATGCATCTTTTTTGCCGCTTCTCCAACCAGAAGCTCAGAAGTGACAGTCTGTCTATGAATAAGATGAATCTATTGTTCTTGAGACTCACTAAAGGATGCAATGTCACACAGGTTTGGAGGGAATGCCAGGTATGATTGGCCTTAAGGGTGAAAGTGGCCCTTCAGGTCTTCAAGGAGAGACAGGAACACCTGGACCACCAGGAACATTTGGCTTTCCTGGACAGCCTGGTCAAGTAGGACCTCCCGGACCACCTGGAACAACCGGAGAGCCAGGTAACTCAACTGATACTGAAAACCTAGGTTAAAAATATTACCTAGTGTACTAAACTCTTATTAGGGGCTTTTAGACCGGGTGGTTAAAGGAACTTATTATAAGATGTTGCCACTTAGGTGAATTACATTTCCCCCTAGGGCCATTTTTCTGGTTGCATTCACATTGCCAGTAAGAAATCTGAAGTGACTTAAGCCGGCCAACAGTAACATAACTTAAACTGCATTCAACAATCCTCAAACAATCCAATGCTGGTGTTTTGTATGTTATGCGTTCAACCAGTAAACATACAATAGTTTCTAATGTGCTGGCTTAGAACCTAATTTGAAGTAGGAGATACATGTTCCTACAACTAAACTGACTTCCAGTTCCTGAGGTGCACATGCCAGAAAGACCAAAAATCAGCTACTTCTTCCATTCCTCTGGTGTGAATTAGTGGTCGAACGATATGTGTTTTTTTACTGCAGATGCCGATATTTTGGAAAGCAGGGAGGGGGTAGCCGATATAAAGCCAATATGATTTTATTTTTATTTATTTTTTTGATTATTATTATTAATATTTAAGAAATTTTAAATCATTTGACAATGGATTAAAAAGTAAATGTGTAAAATAAACATGTTTATACTTTAGATTACAGTATTTTTCACAAATAAATAAATATTGAATACAAATATGCTTAAAAAGAAAATAAAAACACTGTAACCAACAGGGCACTCAATATTCTGGGAAGTTTGTGTGCACTGGGAATCATATCATATCATATACAGCACACAGTGAAAATGACATGAATATGACAGTGGGCAAATGCATAAAGCACAGCATAATTTGAAATTATGAGTTTAAAGTTTAAATTCAATTCACACGGACCGACCGTCACACACAGAACACCTGATCATGCTGAATACACACTTCACAAGATCTCACAGCTGGATTCGAGTAAGTTTGCAAGGTTTGTGAAATGAAATGTTCATTAGTCATTCAAAGATTTGTTTAAATTATATAAATGTGTATTTGTTTAATGCCTCAAACACATCGGCCAAACAGAAAAACTTATCGGCCACTGAATGTCCCTATTGCATGATTTTTCTTTACTCTCTGGTCCAACTCGACAATATAAATCAAATGGTTATGATTAGTAAGGAATTTCATGGATTCTATGGTCTTTAGGATCACAAGCATAAATTAATTCAAGTGTGTCCAAACATTTGACTGGTGGTGCATATAATACATTACATTTGATTTAAGTGGAATGAAGCAAAATGTATTTTTCCCCACAATTCTTTAATATTCTGGGTCTCTGTAGGTCCAAGTGGAGAAAGTGGAGATCAGGGAGACCCAGGCCTTCCTGGGCCCAGAGGAGAGAAGGGTGTCACTGGAGAACCAGGAAGTGTTGGTCTACAAGGAAACATTGGGCCACCTGGAAATCCAGGACAAGAGGGGCTATCTGGTATACATGGTCTTCCTGGGTTAAAAGGTCAGTTGCCTTTTCTATATGTTATGTAATGTTGATATGTTATATTCCTTTGATAATTGGTGCGTTTTGCATAACAAAGAGCATGCAAGAAGCATATACACTACATTGGCAAAAGTATTAAACAGGTTTGACTACTTTAGTCATTTCCATTTGAACAAATCTAAATGTTTAAGAATGTAATGATATTCTAGGGAATTGTTTGCTTCTAATTTTATAGCAACAATTTGGATAGGACCCTTTTCTATTCGAACATGACAATGCCTCTGTGTATAAGGGAAAATTCAATAAGAAATGACTAGTTTAGTCAATGTAAAAGCAATTGACTGGTCTGCAGAAAGCCAAGTCCTGATCCCAGCTAAACTTTAAATGCAGATCATGAGCCAAAAACTCATCAACAAACACCAATGACTTTTTAGACACTTCCGAACTTTTGGAAGTAAAAATGTTAAATACATGAATTGTTTCCATCTTTGTTACCACAGTTTTGAAAGTGCCTGTTTCTGTCCTAAAGAAGGGGTGTCCCAATACTTTTTATATAGTAGTGTATATTGTGTACTTTATATTGCAATATAGTAGTGTATAGTTATTGAGCAATAGTTTGATCATTGATGGTGCTTAAATTGAATATTATATATGGAATTAATCGAGTGCCGCAATGTTTCTTAATAATAAAGGTTCCAAAGGTGGTCAGGGCATGATGGGTTTCCCTGGAATGCCTGGTGAGCATGGTCTGAAGGGCTTTTCGGGAAAGAAAGGAACAACAGGTGATCCAGGACAACAAGGGGTTAAAGGACTCCCTGGCACTCCAGGTCAAAAAGGTGAATAAGGAGCATGATTCTACATCATACACAATAATAATCTAATGTTGCCATGGTCATATCATACATAGTTTTGCATTATCATTTTCTCTTCTATTCAATGTTTTTTTTTTTTCATTTAATATTGTTTTTTTAGCATTCCCATCTTTTATGTAACACATACATAAAACAGTTTGCTGTACAGTAGTGCTGCACAATACTTAGATTACACTGAAAGTTTTTGCAACTTGTATTTAGGAGCTTGCACTAGGGAGCAGCTTTTGCGTTGATTCCTTGTGAGATGATTATCTCTATATATAGTAACTTTCATTGTAGTCTTTTACTTATTGTATACTTGGCGGGTTTTGAATGTCTTGTCAATGCTTGTTCTGAAGGTGACAGAGGGTTGGTGGGGCCTCCAGGTGAAAAGCCAATCATACATATAACACCGAGTATGAAAGTGGACATGAAGGGAGCTAAAGGTGACCATGGAAAAATGGGAGATTCAGGCTTCACTGGTGCCAGAGGTAACTACACTCATACTGATTTACTACTCAAGGGCACAAAGAAAAGCATATTTCATATCCACTGCAGAAGTAATAAGAGCTCTGAATGTTAATCAGAATTTGTTCATATGGCGATTATTTAAATTTCCGCATATGGTCAGTGTGGAATCACAAGAACTTTTTTAATGGTAATTGAACAAAATGATTCTTTTCAGACAGACACCTATAGCTTTTCTTTCAACTTGTCTTTGGCCAGGTACAAAAGGTCTTCCAGGTGTTCCAGGAATGGAGGGTAAAGATGGACATCCGGGTATGCCCAGTTATGTAAAAGGTACTACAGGTTTTCCCGGAGCAGAAGGCTCTCAAGGGCAAAAGGGAATGCCAGGGCATAAAGGAATGTCTGGAATTGAAGGTTTTCCTGGAATGCCTGGACTCAGGGTATGACAATGAGCCCCATCTCCCTCTGAAAACCATTTATGATTTAAAATATTGCACAGTATGTTTTGAAAGCTGTGCGTTTAGTCATTGTGGCCCATTGTGTTTCAATTGCAGGGCGATAAAGGCAAGCCTGGTGCTTATGGACAGACTGGAGAATCTGGAATCAAGGGGATAAAAGGTGCTCATAAATAAACTTCTGAAACGCACCATGCAATTCTGAATGTATGACTTTCTCATACTCTTTAAATAAACGGCCAAAATGGTTAATGTAAGAATCTTTTATTTAAGGTGAATTTGGTCCGACCATCAGTCTTCCAGGATCAACAGGACTGAGAGGCGAAACTGGCTTTCCTGGACCTTTTGGTAAGAAAATGGTAGCACTTTATTTTACAGTCCTGTTCCTCAAGTACATACTATGTACTTATTATAGTAATTACAATAACTATGTAATAACTAGGTACTAACCCTGAACCTACCCCTAAACCTAACCCTACCCCATGTAGTTACCTTGTATTACCAGAACTTTCTTAGATAAATACACTGTAAGTACACTATAAGTACATGTAAGTACACGTACTGTAAAATAAAGTGCAACCGAAATTTCTATATTCTATAGCGCAAACAGTATAATGATATTTTAATGTCCCTAATGAGTTTGACTTCTTTAATGAGTTTTTAATGTACATTTGTTAGGTGAGAAGGGGCTCATAGGTAACACTGGAGACAGAGGGAGTCCTGGTTTTGATGGCATTGAAGGGATGAAAGGCTATCCAGGAGAACCTGGAAAACTTGGACTACCAGGTACAAGAGTCTTGACCATTATTCTTTGTTTTTAACAAATTCGTTGTTTATGAAATGGTTTAAACTGGATAATTTCATTTTTTAATTTTTTTATTTTTTTTTATCAGGCTCTGATGGCCTACAAGGTTTCCAGGGAACCCAGGGTCAGAAAGGCTGGCCTGGCGTGCCTGGACAGGCAGGAACCCCTGGAAACCAAGGACACCCAGGACAAAAAGGTCTGTTGTTCCAATTGTCATATTTAATGAAACCATACCAACGCAGATTTGCCTTGTGTGTAAATTTTAAATATTCTTTTTCTGTAAAGATGCTTTAAAACGTTGTGCATTGTAAATTATCATTGTCTAGTCGCTTGACTTGCAAAACACTAAAAAAGCTGTTTGATCGCTATATAATGTTGCCTGGCTTATATTTCCTGTAGGATTCCCTGGTCTTAAAGGCATTTTTGGATTGAATGGCTTAAAAGGTCAAAAGGGTATCAAGGGTGTTGCAGGTACCTCTAGAGCACAGGACTGCTCCTATTATACACATTTTTGACTTCACTTATAAATAATAATTGTTAATTATTGTTGTTGTTATTGTTGTTATTATACCATGTACATGTAGAATTGACATTGTTGATATGATAGTATGCAATGACAGCTTTGGTATGTTTCGTCCCCTGCAAGGTTCTGACAACTTGGGTCCTTCTGGTGAGCCAGGAGCAAAAGGAGAGAGAGGAGAGACCGGCATCCCCAGCACAGAGCCTGGTGTCCCCGGAGAGTGGGGATCCAAGGGTTTCATTGGAGATCCAGGTAGCTCAAAATGCTAAATCTCATATTCTGAAACTGGAGATTGTGTATTTAATGCAGCTATGCATCAGTTCTACACTGACACTGCTGTGTTTACAGGTAATAAAGGTGAATCTGGGCATCCTGGTGTACCAGGGCCTCAGGGTCAACAAGGATTCTCTGATATAAAAGGATCGCAAGGCGACTCTGGCTTTCCAGGCCCAAAGGGACTTCCAGGTGAAGGGCTAGTTCCTATTTATTTACAATAAACACTATTAATGAGTACTAGAGACAGTATAAGGAGGAGGAGGTGGAATACTTGAGTGGATTTTGGCTCTCATTTATTGACAACCATTTTAAATAATATTTAGCAGGTTGAACATGTTTTTTTTTTTTGTAAGTGACTGAAGTAAATATTTAGTGCCACTTTGCCTCGCAAGAAATAGCTTATTTCTGAATCAACAAACTTTCTTGAAAATGAATTCTGAGAATGTTCCATCCTGTCTGAAACCCGTTGCTGTTATCATTTAGGTTCCCCTGGTCTCAAAGGGATCCCAGGTGACCCTTCTCCATTTGGAGCAAAAGGAGAGATTGGAAATGCAGGCGATTTTGGATTGACTGGAGAAAAAGGATTCCAGGGGGACACAGGACAAAAAGGACCATCTGGGGAACCTGGAGTGTCTGGTAGAAAAGGTAGATTATGAAATATGATCTCATTGCATTGGCGAAATCAAAATGTAAGACCAGTAGTCATTATGTCAAGACAATTACACCATGCACTTTCTCACCTTCTCACATGAAATCACATTAGTTGAGCAAGGTTAAGACTTTGTTCCAGTATGAGCCTTATTTGAAAAATACATGTAATGAGGTAAGAATGCTTTGTTTCATTTCAAGGTGAAAGTGGAGACCCAGGAATGATGGGATACCCAGGAAGGCATGGTTTGGAAGGCAATAGGGGCCCTGTTGGACCTAAAGGAGATACCGGACCCCCAGGTGAGTTGAAATGATTTGTTGGCATAACCCTTTTAACCTCAAATACAACATATCTTTATATTTAAAATCAGAAGTGTGTGTAATTGTGTAATTTTATATCCCAGCTTAATATAGAAAAATAACTATTTTTCATTCATATATTTTATTTTTATTTTTTTAAAGAGTGACAGTGCTTGACCAGTAGATCTAAATGTGTTGGCTGCAATGGGATCTGGATCTAGATTTTATATTGAACATTTAGCATGTCTTATTAATTCAGATCAGATTTGATGTCAGAAACATCTGTTGCAATGTCCCAAATGATTTTGTACTTCATCCATTCTCTCTACCTTGTTGCTTCAGGTTTTCCTGGCTCACCTGGTGCTAAAGGACTTCCACCGGTTCCACAGAAACTACCAGGTGAGAGAGGACCACCTGGCCCAATGGGTATTCAAGGACCAGATGGACGGAGTGGAAACCTAGGTCCTGATGGACCTCCTGGTGATCCAGGTAGGAGAAATAAAAGCCTAAATTTTAAACAAAGATATCCATGAATATTGCTGTGCTCCAGAATCATTGTGTAAATGTTTCGTTATCTGTTAACAGGGTTTTTGGGTCCAAAGGGTGAAAAAGGCATGCCAGGTGTCCCTGGAATACCAGGAAATCCAGGCTTCCGTGGAGAAACTGGACAAATGGGCCACCCTGGTCTACAAGGGGAGGAAGGTAAGTGGTGTGTTTGTATAAGGGGAATCAGGATTAGTAGATTAAGGATTGTTGATGACTGGTCACCAATGAAATGTGGCCATTTCATTTTTAAATCTTTTCGGCAACTGGCAATGTAAAGGAGAATTTGTTGGCTGGCATGTAAATAGGTTTCTTCGCTCACAAGTTCATCTTAATTGGTAGGGACGCGAGGGGGCCCTGGTTTACCTGGTCCTAATGGAATGCCTGGCCGCAGTGTCAATGTTGGCTACCTGCTGGTGAAGCACAGTCAATCTGAGCAGATCCCCATGTGCCCTGTGGGCATGTCCAAGTTATGGGACGGTTACAGTCTTCTGTACTTCGAGGGACAGGAGAAGGCCCACAACCAAGATCTTGGTAAGTGCAGCTGGCAAAGTACTAAAATCTATCACAAGAGGTACAGTTATTGCATGTCTGACACCACTATTATTTGCATAAATTTAGATCCAGAATCTGAATGTTGAATTTCCTAACAATGTTCAGAGTAGCTTATGAAATTGAACTGTATGTGATAACTGAAATGTGTTGTCTAAAGTGTTGCAAAAGTTACTCGCCAGAAGTAACCCATTACAGATACTCATTTCTTAAAATGGAATCACATTACTTTGTCAAAAGAAAAATAAATCACAATACTGTTTTTACTTTTCGTTACATTTTCCAAAACTCCTTCATGTTTTGTCATTCAGGTCTAGCCGGGTCATGTCTCCCCCGATTTAACACCATGCCCTTCCTGTACTGCAATCCTGGAGACGTGTGCTACTATGCCAGCCGCAATGACAAATCCTATTGGCTGTCCACCACCGCACCAATTCCCATGATGCCCGTAGAGGAGTCTGAAATAAAACCATACATCAGCCGCTGCTCGGTGTGTGAAGCTCCATCTGTGGCCATCGCCATACACAGTCAAGATATAACAATCCCACAGTGCCCAGCAGGCTGGAGAAGTCTCTGGATTGGCTACTCCTTCCTTATGGTGAGACTTCCATTTCTAAAATGTTGCGCCTCCATCTTTTTAGCAGTCCTCTAACTCATCCTGTCCCTCCCTCGCAGCACACGGCAGCTGGAGATGAAGGTGGTGGTCAGTCTCTGGTGTCTCCAGGCTCCTGTCTAGAAGATTTCCGCACTACTCCCTTCATAGAGTGTAACGGGGCCAAGGGTACGTGCCACTACTTTGCCAACAAGCAAAGTTTCTGGTTGACATCTATCGAGCAGAACTTCCAGAGTTCCCCTTCCTCTGAGACACTGAAAGCCGGTCAGCTGTTGGCACGCATCAGCCGCTGCCAAGTGTGTATGAAGAACCTGTGAGCTGTAACCTGTGAACAACTTTGACACTATTGCAGCGAAGCAGCATCGTACTAAACACCAGCAGAACGAGCCATGCCAATACTTCATTCCAAACGTCAACCGGATGGCAACGTCACAAGTGAAATTACTTCATGTATTTAATGTATCACATATGACGGCCTCAGATTCCCTCTTCAACACTACTGTGTGCCTTATGACTGAAGATATGTACATGTGCAGAGCCAGAGATGCATTCAAGTATAGCTCTTTACTTTTATATATATAAAATGGTGCTTATTTTCTAACTTATTACCTCAGCATTATCAGACCTAAGTTAATATTACCAAAAACATACAGCTGAACCAAAGAAGCCCAAGGTTTTGCACTTCTCCACCCTTCTGGGTTATGAGTAGCACTCCTTGAAAGGCAGGGTTGGGAATCAAGAACCGGTTCTTATTAAAAACAATTTTTTTCTTTTTAAAGGCAGTATCTATTTAGACTAAATGCATATAGCAGACTTCGTATTTACTCTCAGTACACTTAGCACAACTCTTCTTCCCAGCTAACAGGGAATGTTGGCAAGGTTCTCTCAAAGTTATGAAAACCATTCTTCTAGTAACATTGTTTTTTGGTTTCTGCACTTCGTGATTAGTTCTGTTAATGATTCTGGATGGTCTGCATTCACCATAATAAAATATCCCAAGCCGATCAGTGTTAATCTAGTTTTCTGACATCTGTGCATATAAATCAACTTTCTATTGTTTTATGTGATTAAATACAAACACACACATGCACGAAGCTTTGCAGACGTGGAGCATGACACATCTCATAAAAATGTAATTTGAAGCACGACTGTTGGTTTAATAAATATAACAAAGATTTACAAAGACCGCTCAATAGAATCTTGTTCTGAAAGGAGCTCATCATTTGACAACAGGGTTTTTGAGGATAGTGATTGCAATAAGAATTGGTTTCCAATCATTGTCAATTCTATCTTCTTTAAAAATGACTAAAAGAATCGTTAACAGAACCACTGAGTTCTGAATCTGAATCGTTTAATTCCAGACGATTCTCATCCGTATAGAACAGCCCTGACATCTATTAGGATCAACGGCACACTGATTAACTGTTTGGCTACTTTAAATAGTGCTTTCTGTTAATATTTGAACTATTATATAAATATAATCTCACCAGACTTACACTAACACCATCTTCTGCTGCCTGTACATTATTTTTGCATTGTGTTTGTTTTTTTGTTGTGCTATATCTGAACAGCTTAGAATCAAGTATTACCCACATATTGTGTAATGTTGTCGCCTGACACTATTACTATTAGGTGGAGACAAAGAGTAGGGTGTTCATTTGGTATTTTGTTTCATAAAGGTCATAAACTCTTGAGACTTGAAGCTTTTAACTAGAGTTTTGTTCAGTCAGGAGGCTCTGGATTCTGGTTTGTTTGAGATGAACCCTCTCTTGGTTACCCCACTTGCACTGATTTTCTCTGAGGTTTACAGGACACATGTTCAGTCATCAGAAGACTTAAGTTCAATCTTTCTCCCTATTTCACATGCTCAAGCAGGCTTAAACGTGGTCAAGCTATTTTGTACTTTGAGCAGCTTTGGCCATTTTCAGTGCACATAACTCAAGTATTATTGTCCTGAAGCCCATAAACCACTAACCTGTCTTTGACACAATTAAAAAGAACCAAAAAAAAAAAAAAGATTATAATTCAAAACACTTTTTGCATTGAAAACAAGTCACTGCTTTTTTTTTTTTTTTATCGAATGTACTTTAAATGTAATTATGTGGAATATCTGAAGACATTGATTTTGACTTGTAGTGTTGAATAAACGAACAATAAAAGCTTTTTGTTTGTCACATTTGTGTCATCTCTCATTTTAATATCTGAACAATATCTACTTTGTAAAAAGGTTGGGGTGCAGTCTTTCTTTTTTTCTTTCAGAAATTAATATTTGTACTCATCAAGGAAGCAATTATTGAAATGTGATAGCAAAGACATTTAAATGTTATGTTCCAAAAGATTTATATTTTAAATCAATTATCTCCTTTTAATGAATTAAAAACAGGTCAGGTTGCACAAAAACACAACAATACTAAATGAAGACTGGAATAATGATGCTGAAAATTCATCTCGCAGGAATAAAATTACCTTTAAAGGGATAGTTCACCCAAAAATGAAAAGTCTGTCATTAATTATCACCCTTGTGTTGTTCCAAACCCGTAAGACCTTATTTCATCTTCTGAACACAAATTAAGATATTTTTTATGTAATCTGAGAAATTTCTGATCCTCCATAGACAGAAACGATATTACCGCAATAAATGCACAGAAATGAGGCAAGGACATTAGAGTACCCCAGAACCAAATCAACCTAACGAGCATTGTTTATGTTCAGCACGTGTGCACCATCTACTGGACGTAAACAGCGCTAATTACCTTGATTATGGGGTACTCTCCAAAATGGCAGTCACTCCAGGAGAAGAATTACTGAATAAATTGTTATTTTTTGCGCACAAAAAGTATTCTCATAGCTTCGTAGAATTACAGTTGAACCCCTGATGTCACATGGACTACCAATGTCCTAGCTACGATTCTGTGTTGGTCGTGGTAATATCCTTGCTGTCTAGGGAGGGTCAGAGAGCTCTCGGATTTCATCAAAAATATCTTAATTTGTGTTCTGAAGATGAACTAAAATTTTGGGTTTATAACAACATGAGGGTCATTAAATGACAGAATAATTGGGTTAACTATCCTTTTAAATATTTTAAAACGGTTATTTTAAAATGCAATACTATTTGCATAAGAGAGTACTTAAATTTTTTTTTTACAAATCCCAAAACTTAGTAGTGTACTTAATAAAGCTACTGCACACAAACCACAGACTAACCCGTTTATTCCAAACTTTAGGAATTTTTAATTTTCTCAAATTAGAATAAGTGAGGCAGTATAAGAAAATATTCATGTGATTTCCACAAAATATAAATGTACACCAGATGTAATAAAAAAAAATTAAAGAAAAAAAAAATCAGAGATATGTCCATTTCATTTTTCAATGCATTTTTTTTTTTTTTTTTTTACACAAAATTAAAACAGAAAATAAATCAGCTATTCTGCATGATTATCAAGTGCTTCTATCTTTTAATTCCCCCAAAAAAGTTTTTAATACTGTTCTGGAGAAAAAATGAAAGAAAAAAAAATACATATGTAAATAGCTGTAGTTTACATGAATTCTAGTTTTAGGTCTGATTTTGATCCATTCCTCCTTTGGCACGAATTGATAACAATTCTCACGTCTCCTATGTTTGTCCAGCTCTAAGCACAACATCCTGCTTTAGTCCTTTTTGCCTCCATTGGCATCTCCAGGTCCACAGTGGCGCTCTCTCCCTCGCTCCTTTTCTTCAGGATGGAGGGCAGAACCAGTTCAAAGAGGGTTTCAAACAAAGCGTCCACATTGTAACCCGTTTTAGCGCTTGTCTCAAAGCACATCTTCTCTGCCGGCAGACAGGCCTTCTCCTCCAGGCCTTTGTAGCGAAGCACGCGGCCGTACAGGGCCATGGCGTCCTCTCTGCTGACCTGTTTGTGCTGAAGCGGAGTGGCGGGAGGAGTCGGACATGTGACCACAGGCTGGGGTTCGTCTCCTCGCGCGCTCTCTGTGTCTGGCTCTTGAGCGTGAGTGTCGGTAAGGTCTGCTTTGTTACCCACAATGGCAAATATGCAGTCAGAGTTGGCAGTGTCAGTCAGGGACAGGAAGCGGTTTTCCAGCTCAACCAGGCTTTGCCAGTTGGTAACGTCATAGGTGAGGATAACTGCAGCCGCGCCACGGCAGTACATGGAGCCCAGGCCATGAAACTGCTCTCGACCTGAACAAAACAGAAAACACAAGCAGGAGTGTAAAGCACAGGCATGAAGTACTGTTCTTCAGTGTAGATTTGGAGAATTTGCACTTTATTTGAGCTCCGTTTCAACTGAATGCTTCTACGTGACTTTTCTAAGACAAAATCATAAAAAATCCACACTATTGGATGTTTTGACTACATCATTGCTTTCCGAGAAAGAGATGAAAATGGTGGCCTGAGCGGCTTCAACATGTTGTGCATCAAAGATGATAACACCTAATACATAATGCACACAAGCATAAATTTGTTCTTCACTTGATGAACTGACAGGTGACTTTAACTTCGCTCAACTTCTCTTGTTTAAAAGATTAAGGCAGTTATCAAAGTTTAATGATTCGTTCCCAAATAAAGTGATGGCCAAAATAATTAGAACACATGAAAGATCTGAAAATATTGACCTTTTATTGCCTCCAAAAAATTATTTCAATTCAAAATGTTCATGGAACACACAGATGGTTGCTCTGAGCACAACAAATATCAGATGAAGTGTCGTACTGTTTTTATGCACTATTGACTTTAATATGTGGTTATAACAGGACATCTCTCTGGGATAATGTCAATATATTTCCTGAGAACTTCAACATTAATGTTATCCCATGCCTTCCGCAACTCAAGCCAAAGGCTTTCCTTTGAATGTACAATAGACCTGTCCAGTTTATTTTCCAACTCACCACAAATATGGGGTTTAGATCCGGACTTTGAGGGGCTCAGTCCATTATTTTCTGAATTCCAGCACATTCCTTCCTTCACAGGTAGTTCCGGCAATAGTTTGTTTTATTGGTATTGTAATGGCCAATTCAACAAAAACAACTGAAATCTCTTAAATATGCCAAGTGTACACACACACTAACAGTTTTCAGGATATTAGTTTCAGTTTGACTGAACTTGGTGTGCATTTGAGAGTTGCCAAGAAACAATGATTAAACATGAACAAAACCTGCTGTACAATATTTTGTGTTTTAAGGGTACTTCGGTGAGAAAAGTTCAGTTTTACTGTACTTGTAACAGCCCTGCTGATGGTGATTCACTCAACAGAATTAAACACAAGTGACCTGAATATTTCTAAGAGGCCAAATCTACTTATGAAAGACAATACAGAGTTAAATAATGAAAACAAACCTTGTTTCACTTTCTCCTTTAAAAAGAAAGCCAAAGGTTTTTGGTCATGATACAGAGAGCTGTAACAGCAGAAATACAAGAGTTCATTGTTGTAGAAATATGTAGTAGTCTTCAACTAGCTTGGCTTCTGCTGTCTGTGTCTGAAGGCTGAGAGAGAAACAAAGCTCTCTTCATTTGTGCCTCTTGCATTATAAAAATTAGTACTTATAAAGGCCCATTTTAATCTTACAATACTTGCATATATTAATAAAAAAAAATAAAGTTCAAGGAATCAAATTAAGGAATTCAGTTTACATTACCCATTGGCATTAAAATCTTCATTGTACATTTAAAAAATAAAAAAAAGTAACTTTAGCAACTCACCCTTCCCCAGTGAAACTAAAAAGTGGTTTGTTTGAGACTTCCTGATGTCAGAAAGATACATACATTTCTCAGATGCTCTTATCCAAAGATATCCAAGGCATACATTTTATCTTCCATGAATTCCCTGCTATTCAACCCCATTAACTTGCGTTGCTAGCAGCATGCTATACTGTCTGAGCTGCAGGAACAACAACAATAGCCACTCAGACATGGTGAGCTAATACAGAGGAAGTAAGCTTTACTATTATTACCCATCACCAGATGAACTAATGATAAGAATAAAATGGGTTAAAGTTCATGTAGCACCTGCTGCTCTGCAGATCCTTCAGAAGAATGCAAACATTACAAATAACTGACTAAACATCTCTGAACATTTCAGCATGATCTCAGTCTGAATGTAATATTTGCTGCTTTTGACACTTTCAAACATCAGATCCTTGTGTCTGCCCTCTCATCACTGGGCATCACAGGGATTTCACTTTGCTGATTTGAATCTTATCTCACTGCTAGGTCTTTCAGGGTGGCTTGGGGAGTGGAGGTAACCCGAGCACATCCACTTATCACTGGGGTTCCTCAGGGATCAGTTCTTGGACCCCTCCTCTTCTCCATATACACTACATCACTGGTTCCCATCATACAGGCACATGGTTTCTCCAACCATTGCTATCCTGATGACACACATCTTTCATTTCAACCAGATGATCCAACAGTAGCTTCATAGATCTCAGGCTGTCTGGTGGACATCTCGGCAAGGATGAAAGAACATCACTTACAGCTCAAAAAAAAAAAAAAAAAAAAAAACAACTCGGCTGTTAAACACCTTTCTTCCTACAGCAGTCAGGCTGCTAAATCAGAGTTTGTGAAATTATAGTGGTGGTTTATATATATGGATGCTCATCAAGCCTGCATTTATTTGATCAAAAAATAATAATAATAATAATAATATTGTGATATATTATTACAATTTAAAATAATTGTTTTTAAATTTATTATACTTTAAATTATCATTTATTTCTGTGATGCAAGGCTGAATTTTTAGGATCATTATCACATGATCCTTTAGAAATCATTCTAATATAATGATTCATTATCAAAGTTGGAAACAGTTCTGCCGCTTAATATTTGTGATATGTAACATGTGATACCTTTTTAGGATACTTTGATGAATACAAAGTAAAAAAAAAAAAAAAAAAAAAAAAAAAGAAGCTGTTTTTAAAATATAAATATTTTGTAATAACAATATACACTACTGGTCAGTAATTTGGAGTCAGTTTTCTTTCTTTTTTTTAAATAAAATCAATACTTTTATTCAGCAAGGATGTGTTAAATTGATAAATTGAAAGTGATACTAAAGAAAATATATTATTAGAATATATATTATTAGATTTTTTTTTTTTTTTGAATAAATGCAGTTCTTTTTAACCTTTTATTCATCAAATATATTAGACAGCAGAACTGTTTCCAACACTCATAATAAATCAGAATATTAGAATTATTTCTAAATGATCATGTGATAGACTGGATGTTACATGTGACACTGAAGGCTGGAGGAATGATGCTGAAAATTCAGCTTTGCATCACAGGAATACATTTTTTTTTTTTTACAGTATATTCAAATAGAAAACTATTATTTTAAGTTGTAATAATATTTCAAAATATTACTGTTTTTTTCAGTATTTTTGATCAAATAAATGCAGGCTTGATGAGCAGAAGAAACCTCTTTCAAAAACATTAAAAATAGTAATGTTTCCAAACTTTTGGTCTTTACTTTAATATATATATATATATATATATATATATATACACACACACACACACACACACACTGAGTATTTTAAATAATTTTGCTAGAGTATTTATGTTTTAGTATTTCTAAATCAATTTTACTGAAATATCTGTTTTTTATAATGCACTGAACTGTAAGCTGTTGATGTGTAAAACACAATTTCATTTCTATGCAACATATAGAAATGACAGATAAAGCATCAATCAATCAATATCACTTGTCACTCTATATCTCCCAATGATATGTCTTATTTGAATGCTTAGTTTTATGCTCAAAGCTATGCAGTTTGTATTGTTTGGAACAAAACAATGTATGATTGAGAGATTTAAGAGAGGGACAAATAAATGTTACTCAAAAGCTTTAAGTATCATATTTGATGCATACATGATTATGCAGTACGTAATTATTTAGGAAAATAATAAAGTAATCCTACATTTCTTCAGTCCAGAAAATCTTTAAAGATGAATAACACTATGAAAGTTAAAAATATTCTAACATTATAAGATTCATTTGAGATTTCACAGCAAAAAGGCATGTTTACTATGACCCGAAGGGGGAATTTTAAGATTATACTAGCAATTTTATTGCTAAAAAAAACTATCAATCAAAGGGCAGAAGGCATATAGAAGTTTTGATCATGTTGATAATTTAAAGGGGCCTTCAAAAATGTATAAAGTGGGCTTTTTTTTTGTAAGGTTAAAGGCATAGTGTAACATGAAAATGAACTAACAAAAAATTAAGGGAATTTTGACATCTGATTTTCCTCATATGATGACACTGCATGCTCAGTACTTCTTTCTAGGTAATTCAGGTCTTTCCATTAAACCCAAACAGGATCACATTTGAAATTGAGAATAAAAAGCTTCAAAACATCTTAATTTAACTGTGAACATTACTCCTAGACCACCACCCATGAGAACAACTGTATGTGTGACCAGTAAAACCATGAGTTTCCACACACACACACACTCACCCGCCCACACAAACACACAGATTCAACACACACTCATCTGACTTGCACACAAGCATGTGACTTTTTGCCTGTAAAGAGACAGCAAACAGCTCTACATGAGGTCATCGGTCATCTGAACAGAATAATATTACACAGGAAATGACTGAGAAAGGACATCCTTTTTACATTACACAGATAGATATAATATAATACTATAATATACTTCTTACCTATCTGTAATATATAGATTGCTATGTCCTGTGTCATTTAACTTTGGGTTATTATCCAAGAGTCCAAAAGGCTTGTTAAATAATTGCCTTTAATGGGTGAAGTTTTCAAACATTGACCAAAAGCATTCATCTTCAGGTTTACTCATTTAAATAAAAGGAAGGTGAATTGCGCACATTAAGTAAAATTTATATGACATCCTTTATATATTTAAAAATTCTGCATATTTTGAAGTAGGTCAAATTATGTGAACTTCAACCATGACAGGACCAGTTCTTAAATATCCCATCTGAATAAGGAACAAAAAGTGCTGACATTAACAAAATAACAAAAAAAATAAAAAATCATTGTGAGTTAGCAGTTCTTAACTATAATTTTTTTTTTTTTTTTTTTTTTTTTTTTTTTTTTTATAAAAGCTTCAAATATTAAGCAGTGCATTTAGGAAAACACACAAAAATAATTATAAAACAGATATATTGTCACTTTTATCGCACATGGCCTTTAACATAGTTATACGATCGGCTGACTTGATATTCTTTTTACATACAGCTTTTGAAAAACATACTGTAATAACCTGTCGTTGTATTTTGTGGTCTGTTGTACTAAAGTAGCCCACCTGCAGTGTCCCATATGGAAATGTTGTAGGGTCCCCACTGTTTGAGGAAGAACGCCCCTCCGACTGTGCTGATAGTGTCCTTAAACCTCCTCTCCGTGTATCTGTGGAGGAGAGAAGTCTTCCCCACGTTCATGTCCCCCAGAATGACGATTTTCACGTCGGGTTTCTTGGTCCTTGAGGCCTGAGACATGTCTCCAAACACATGCCACTCACGCAAACTCAACTCTTACATGTAAGATCGCCATATAAACAATCCAGCTAACTTATCGGTCTCCGCGCTTTAAAAGCATGCTCTTATTACCTCCAGTCTGACGATCTCCGTACAAAGTTTGTCGAAATAAACCCCAGGCGGGTGTGTTAGAAAATTCAATAGTAATTGTTCCCTAGTGTATCTGGTAACGACGCCGATTTTCTAACTACAGAACTTTCAAGTCGGGTTTAACACTAACAGTAGTGCTGTCCGATTCGTCAACGAATCATTATATGAATCATTTGAGTCAAATCTTTTCTATGAATAGTTTAAGATTCGATCAGGAACTGAGTCACTCCGAGCTACTTTTGAGCTAAAAACTAATATAACGTCGTTTTTTACATTAACTGTATTATTGTTGAATGTAAATGTTATAGTTATGACTTTGTTTATTTATTTATGTATCTATCAATTGAATGATGACTGCAACTGGGACACGATAAATATGCTAATTAATAAAAACTTACACTTTAAAAGGTTTATTTGAACATTTAGGAGTAAGTTGGGTTGTCAGAGATATAATATAATACAATAACTTATGATAATGACGTGTGACTAGAAATCACTATTTTGAATTTTTAAGTGAATCGTTCAAAAGAATCGACTCGCGGAAATGAATCAGGCTTCTTATCAAACGGCGGTGGGCGGGGCACATTTACTTGAGCGCTAACGTCACAGGAAGTAAACAGTAAAGGCGGGGCTAAATAAATATCGCTGTTATTCCTAGTGGTGGGCAGAGCGAGGCTTCATGAAACACTGAAACAGTTGAAGCAAAGTGCCGTATTTGTTTCGAGGCTTCGAAACTTTACCGACACCCGTCTCCACGGTGACACCTAGTGGCCAATTGCCCATGTTATCTGAAACAACTTTGACAACAAGCCATTTAAAAATAAATAAAAATATTTTGTTTTCGTTAATGTGGTGATATTTTAAAATCCTATAATAATATCCTATATCATAATAATAACTAGGTTATTTTGGTCATGAAAAATGAATAAAACAAATAAATCCACAATGGTCTAATTTGTTTTTTTTTTTTTAAAGATTTTTATTCAAAAATATTAATTGCTCTGCTGTGGAAGGGCTTAGCCTACTTCTTTTTTTACTGATAATTTCTCCAGCCTTAGAAAAAATCCTCTCACAAGGGACACTTGTTGCTGGCATGCATAGATATTTTTTAGCAAGGACATACAAATGAGGAAAAATCACAGCTCTCTCTTTCCAGTAACTTAGTGGATCATGGGTTCTTGGCAAAAATGCATCTTTTAGGTACTTTTTAACTTCTACTGTGGCATCTGCTGTGGCACTGTGTATCGCCTGGGTTTCATGGATACGACTATCAAAAAGTTCCCATAAACTGTCCTGGGTTTCTGTTGTTGATGTTGTTGTTGATGATGATGATGATGGGCCTGATGTTGACTGTGGCTCTGAATGAAAGTAAAAACAACAATTAGTTACTAAGTCTAAACTGACAGCATATATGAAGTATAAGTCACATAATTATTCAGATGACATAACTCCATAATGTCAGATGAAGAGTGAAACTGCTTACCAGGAGTTGCTGTGTTTGAACGCATCAGCGAAGCACACTCCAGTGTGATCTGCTTTTCAGCCTCCTGGGCTTTGGCAGGATTTCCAAAACCCACATTTTTGAACCTTGGGTCCAGCAGTGTAGCCAGAGCCAAGGCTCTGAATGACTCGTACCCACCACATCTTGAGTGCAGACCTTCTTGCAGGTGTGTGCCTGTTCTAAACACAAGCAAACCATATTGGTTATATTGATAAAAAATAATATGACAGTTGTGGCCAATACATTACATACAGTAGTATGGTCATTGTGGCCTACCTAATTGTGCAGTTGATTCCTGTGCTGATTGGCCTTTTTTCTGCGATAGCTTGTGCTGCAACATCCTGTAAAGTGGTATGAGCTTTGAAGCAGACACTCTCTGTTCCTCTGACAACTCTGTCGTTGCGAGTTTGAAAGGCTGCAGTAGTGACAATGATTCTTGTATAATGTTATACTCAAAACTTGTCAGCGGAGCAGTATCACTGTTTAAATTTGATAGCGCTGCACCCACTGGCTCTCGTTGCTCATACAAGCGCTGCAACATGTCGTAAGTGCTGTTCCATCTTGTGTCCACCTCCTGCATCAGTTTCAGAGCTGGTCTGCCCATCAAGCCCTGCATCTCCACAAGCTTGTCCTTTGCTTTGCAGCTGGATCTAAATAACCCCACTATCTTTCTGGCTTTCTGTCGTATTTCATTGATGAGTGGGGTTTGATCTAGGGCCTTTTTTACAATTAAATTTAAATTGTGGGCAAAACATGGGACATGCCGAAGGTTCAGTAGCTGGGCACTTAAGATCATGTTGGATGCATTATCAGTCACCATACACTGAACTTTGGTGGTTATTCCCCACTCGGCCATTAGCAAAGCTTTAGCCTCCATGAGATGCTGGGCTGTGTGTGTTTGGTAAAACCTCCTTACACCCAGTACAACAGTTGCCAGCTTTGCCTCTGGTGTTATGTAGTGGCAAGTAACACCAAGGTATCCGTCCATATTAATGGAGGACCACATGTCAGCTGTAAGGCTAACAAAATCTGCCTTTTTTAGGTCCTCCATTGTCTTCTCCTTAGAAATGTTGTACCTTTCGGTTACCATCGTTTTAAGTGCCTTCCGGGATGGGAGGACATAGCTTGGATCAAGTTTGTTCACAAAAGCCATGAAACCCTCATCCTCCACGATAGTGAAGGGCTGCAAATCCTTTACCACCATGTCTACAAGAGCCTCATCCAATTCCCTCTGTCTGCCTTTTAAAAGAAAATAAAGATAAAAGATTAAAAGTACTTTCACAAAACTAAATTTCAGCTTTTTCAAGTTTGGAAAAGTTTATGCTCAGTGTGCAAAGACAGATCAAATACAATATAAAATTACAACAATTAGGAAAACCAAAATGTTGTCTTCAAGCCTATAAAAATATCTATGTAATACAGTGACTAAGTTTGTGAGATGTTACATTTACATATTCAGAGTGAAGCTGTTTTCAACATGATTGGGAGTTTTGGAAAAGATTGACGTTACGTTGTAAGGCTGGTGGACACAAGCCTAAGTCTATTTAAAACTATGGACTTTCTAAACAGTGTTACATGAAGTACATATTATATCAAACAATGTATACCTTGTTTAGATGGCCCAGCAGTGTCAGTAGCAGGCCTAGGTACAGGGGGAATGTTACCATCCTCTGCACACTGCAAAATGGCAGGATGAGTGCTCCTCAAATGGCGCATCATGGATGATGTATTGTTGAAGTAGGCTAGCTGCCTATCACAATACATACATCTCACTTTATTTGGGGTTTCCAAATGGAAATGCTCCCACACCACAGATTTACGGCATCTCTTCTGTGGAGCCTCCATTTCTCTATTAATGTCTATATCTATCTATCTATCTATGAATCTATATATTTATGAAAGTATATATATATATATATATATATGAATCTCTCTCTCTATATATATATATATATTAATATATGAATCTATATATAAATTTATATATCTATGAATCTATCTATCTATATATATATGAATCTATCTAAATTCTATATCTCTAACTACTGTGCCATCTGTCAATATCTAACTTAGCCTATATAAATGTGTCACTATATCTATCCTAACTATCTGTCACTGTCTTTAGTTTATCAGTAAATATATTTAACTTAAATGTAACCTAAATATAACTAACTAAATCGCACTATAAATGTCAATAAATCGTAAACGCTATCTCAAAATCTTTCTCCTCTCACAAAAACCCACGAGGTGAAGGTGCATTAACTCCTCTTTTAAACTTTGTGGCAGTTGAGACAGATGTGCGATTGTGTGGTTTGTTCCCGCCCCTGTCAATCAAACGCAGACTCGGCAAGCGTGCCACCTGTCGGTCGAGACACTTATGAAACGCGCAGAAGCTTCGTTTAGCCATAGTCACGTGACATGGGTGTTTTGAATCACAGTTCGGAGCAGTGTTTCGAAACATCTACGCTTCGGGATCTCGACACTGTGTCGAAACGTTAGTTTCGCGTCAGCCATCATTAGTTATTCCTTTTTAATGGCATTGTAACCAGTCTTCGCTACAGTGGGTACCATAGTTGTGTTTTTATTTCATGTCAAATATGGACTGAATTTTGCTTATGTCATCACGCATAAGCGACAAAGCAGAGCGTCAGCGGAAGTCTGATGAATATAGCGGGAGGACAGGACAGGTCTACTGTGTGTAACAAAGATCTATAATCAGAATAAATCCTGAACTTTCTCCTGTTATCTGACTGGATACTGCAGCCAATCCCCAACACAGAGCTCCACATCTCTCTCTCTCTCCTCCTGAGCAGTGCTTGTTTACCCGAGAACTTGATGAATCTTCTCAAACGTACTGCCTTCATCTTCTCTGAACAGACACCGAGTCTGGCGCTTGGTAAGATCTGAGTTTATCAAACTAATGTAATGCATGGACTGATATGTGCTCTTGTTGGAGTGAAACTGTAACCAGTCCTGTTTTGCAACAGTGTTGCTGTGTGATGAAGGTAGATGCAGAGTTGAGTGGCACATGGTATGCACACAGTGGGGTACAGATTCTCCCAAACTTCTTTAATTAACTGAGTGCCTTTTTAATGTAATTAGCGTAACATTTTGAGTGAACTCTTGTCGTTTGTGTAATCCAGTATGCTTGAGGAACATTTAAAAGGTATTCACGTGTCTTGTCATCATTAAGCATGTTATATTGATTTCCATTTAGGATTGTTTTGTCATTATTAAACTGAATCGCATGTTCTGGAAGTCATGGACCGCACTGTGTTTTGTAATTTATTTATCAGTTTTGTGATTTGACTCAAACTCTCAAGCGTAACTCTTATTTCCAAACACTGGGCACGATAAGCTGAGCTTACAAAGTGAATAAGTTGTTTCCTAAATCTGTTCTTGGATGTAGATATTCTCAAAGCTTTTTGACTTTTTTCTTCGCCGAGCCGTGAAGCGCACGGTTGTGGTGACGTAGTACACAACATCGCGGTGACGTTCTCTCTGTTGTTGGCGCGGTAAACACTGGCGAAGTTCTAAGCAGCTTTGCATAAAGCAGCCCTGGTCTTTTAATCTCGGCGATTCGGCGAGGCCTTTGTCACTATGCGCTCGGAAACCGCGTGAAGCGTCGTCGAAACGAGGCCTAGCTCTCGCCGATTGATCGATGCGAAGCCGACTCGGATCGCTTCGACCATCATGTTAGTGAACGCAACGCGCGGTTTCCTGTGGTCGGACATGGAGACCCGAGCGCTGTTGAATATCTGGGGCGAACACGACGTGCAGACGGCGCTGGACGGTAACTTTAGGAACAGCCACGTTTACCGAGACGTCGCGAACCGTTTGTGCGAACTGGGCTTCGATAGGACACCAGACCAGTGCAGAATACGGGTTAAGAGCTTAAAGAGGCAGTATTTTCAAGCGAAGGAGGGATCCAGGAAAAATGGGCAGTACCACAAGATGTGCAAGTTCTACGATGAGATGGAGAGGATACTGAGCAACAGATCCTTATTAGAGAGGCAGGATATCGATAGTGTTGCTGTTGGGGGAGATGAAACGATGGATGAAGATGCTGAGAGTACTGAACTCTTGCAGGAGGCTCACATGGATGGCAGTGGTGAATGCTCCTTTATGGAGCACCCGGTCAAAACTGAGTACCCACCCTGCCCCATTCCAGTGACAGTGGGAGGCATGAGTATGTCAACAACTTCTGATCTGTCAGAAAGCAACAATCTGCCATCTTTAGCAATATCGGTCTGGTTTCCCATATGTATGTGTGTGCTTGTTAATATTCATGTGTTTTTCTCTCAAAGGTTCATTTCCAACCAAACAGATCAGCCTGACCAAGACCAACCCACCGGCAAGCTCGTCCAGCAGGCCACGGAGAAGCAAGAAGCGCTTCGCGAACATGTCGCTGGAGAAGCTGATGGAGAAGTTCCTGGAGCAGAGCATGGAAGCAGAAGACAACTTCTACAGACTCGAGCAGCAGCGTCTTCAGGCTGAGGATAAGCGCAGAGAGGAGGAGCATTCCAGAGAGCTGCAGATGCTACAGATGTTGGGCCAGATATTTAATGGCATTCGCACACCCTCTACTGCACCGCAGGCCACTCCGCAGCCTTCATGTATCCCCCAGACTAACCCCGCCGTACCCCTCACGCGCCCCACTTTTGGGAATCGTAACCATCCTCCTGCCTTGACCGAGTTTGTCAGCCGCAGCCAGCCAGCCGGCCCAGGTCTGCTCATGGAAGAGAGTGACGCTCAATGTTCGTGTAGAGTTGCCATTTATTTCGAACTAGCATTTGTCACACATTCATAAAGTGGAGATAAACACAACGTTTTCTTGCTGAAGTCCCATGAAAAAAAAGTTCACCCAAATATGGAAATTCTGCTGTTATTATTATCATTATTTTGGTGGAACACAGAGATTTGATCGAATTTTAAAGAAGGTATATTTTGGTCCTTGTACATTGGGCTCATTCGTTTTTTGATTTACATTTATACATTAGGCAGACATTTTTATCCAAATGTCTCCAATCGCATTTGAAGAACAACTTTTAATTTTTACTAGCGCTTGGGAATCTCTGAGAATCAAACCCAGGACCTTGGCATTGCTGCTAGCACCACAATCTATAGGAAAGATTCTTTATTAAATATTTAAAGAAGAAAAATTAAATAAACTGCTTGATTATTAGATTTAAATATGTGTCCAGACATGACACGCCCCCTTTTCACTGATTGGTCAACCATTGATGAGTCTGTGGCATCAACAGAATAATAATCACACACTGCTGTAGTTGTACAGATTTTTAAAGGGGTACCGGTAATTGCAACTAGAGACTATTTTGTCTCTTTCTCTCCTCAAAAAATGTTTTGACCTAATATTACCCGAACACTCAAGGTATTTATGTGCATTCGACCTCATCGCATAAAGTCAGATAAATTTTTAATAAATGAAATAATCGTTCTTTTCTACTTTTGTCTTCTCTTAATATTACTTTAAAAAGGAATGAACTCGATGTACACTAATCTATTTTCCATACAATGACAATGCTATATAAAGGCTCCAAAACCATGAAAGTGGTCCATAAAGCCATATGTAGAAGTATTATAGCTTTATTTGGCATAAACTAATGTTTTTCATCATTTTTCAATGATAATCCTCCCTAGTGCTTAAGCTCTGAAATGCTGTTTGCGTTCACATTCAGACTTCAAAATAGATATAGAATAAAAGATTGATTCTGTAAAAAGGGAAGTGAGAATTTGAATCTACAGCAAAGAGACAGATTCAAGCTTAAATGGCTTCAGAGGACTCCGATATAGAGCACAAGTTGTATGGGCTTATCATTCTTTTATGATAATTTTGGGCCATATGGATCTTCAAAGATTGTCTATGAACCTTGGATGGAAAAGAACTGAAAGCAACAACAAAATGTGAATTGACATGAGCAAATTATGTGAAAATGACAGAATTTTCATTTTGGTTGAAACTGATTTTCTTTTTTTTCTTTTTTTTGCAAATACAGACCTTTTAAAATGACTAGTCTAATGCCAATGCATGGAACTGAAGTAAGTTGGTCTGGTTGTGATGAATTTAATTATCGTTACTATACTCTTGTCTCAGTCATAGAGCGCTCTTTCTCTCTGGGAACGGCAGCGGTGGACAATGTCATTCCTCTTGTAAGAAACACAATTCCTCCACTTACGTCCAAAAAACACAAGGGTCAGGACGGACGCATTGGAATCATTGGAGGATGTCAAGAGTAAGTGCTGCACAGATCTTTCTCAGGGCTATACACTTACGAAATGACTGTAAGCAGCTGTGGTGAAGCTTCAGTGGGCTCTGCACATGCATGGCCGACTAATCGGATTAAACCTTTTTAAAAAGGAGATATTTGGGGGAAATGATCAGACTTTATAGTAGGTAGCCTTAACTACTTTGTACTAATATTAAATAACATTAAATGCTTAAGATTTTTTTTTTTTTTTTGTATTTTTTACAGTTTTTATGTTTCGCTATTATTAATTTTTACGCCTCACTTGCTCACTTTTTCACTTTAAACCACATACCTTCAAGGCATGCTCTGCCACAACAGTGTTTTTATAAATGGTTACTTTTTATTCTGTCTGTATGTAAATTTGCTTGGTGAAGCTTATATTTTTGCACTTCTTGTAAGGTACACAGGAGCACCTTTCTTTGCAGCTATCTCGGCTTTAAAAGTAGTAAGTATTCTGTTGAAAATTCACTTTTTTTTTCTCGTCTGCATTTTGTCTTTGCATACTACATTGTGAGATACACAGAGTGAATAGTGAAGTGGATTCTAACTCCTATTAATCAAAGATCTTGAACAAAATATATTATGCAGCATTACTATTATGTTTTTAGCATTGGTAATAATAAGTAATGTTTCTTGAGCACCACATCAACATATTAAAATGATTGGATAAATGGTTCGCTTACCCCAAAATCAAACTTCTGTCATGAATTACTCGCCCTCATGTCGTTCTAAATCTAAGACCTTTGTTCATCTTCAAAACGCAAACTAAGATATTTTTGATGGAATCTGAGAGCTTTCTAACCCTCTGTAGACAGCAACCACTGCAATGTTATGTTCCAATCACCTTCTAGTCATCCTGTCTGTTTTCCAGGGAGCCGATCTGTCTCATGTGTTCTGCACCAAAGACGCAGCTCCAGTCATCAAGTCCTACAGTCCTGAACTCATCGTGCATCCAGTGCTGTAAGCTGGAACTCGCATTAGACAATCCTTAATTGCAAGTGAATTTTATCAAATATCTCCGGTGGCCAAAAGAAGAGTTTCTGACAAGTAATTTTGTATGGATCTCCAGGGATATTTGATTCAGTCCTTTTTACCAGCTGAATCACGTTGGGTTTATTGTCATGTCGAGAGAGATTTGAGCATGATGGTGCTGTTTCTCCAGAGACAGTCCCAATGCTGTGGAGGAGATGGAGAAATGGCTGCCCAGGCTTCACAGTCTGGTTGTGGGACCAGGTCTGGGGAGGGAGGAGATGCTTCTGAAGAATGCTAAGGCAAGAGAAATGATACCATACAAAAACTTCTTTAATAAAGTCAATAATCCCCCCGGTTTCACAGACAAGGTTTAAGATTAGTCCCAGACTAAAGTGTAAGTCTGTGCTGTTTTGACTGAAAGAAACTCGCACAGACTGATCTTAAAATACATCAGTGCCTTTGTTTTGTCTCAAGATGCAAGTAAGTAATGTTTTTTTCTCGTTGAACTATGGCCTAATCCTGGTTTAGTCTAAACCCTGTCTGTGGAACCAGGCCAATATGAAACACAAATGGCATTAATATATTATCTTTAAAAAAGGTAAATTCCATCTGATTCCCTTTCATAGTACCAACTATTTTATTGACGTTTGATTTTCAAAAACGTGGAAAAGAATTAGGTGTGTCTAAATTAAGAATGTTTATTTTTTTTGGTCAAATGCATTTCTAAAGAGCTCAGTAATTTTGTGTATTTTCACATCTATGTTTCTGTGGGTTTAAATTAATTCACGTTCGGCATATGCTTTCTTTTAGGAGATTATTGAGAGGTCAAAGCTCAGAGGAATTCCAATCATCATCGATGCTGTAAGTACTGTTTTCACTGACACTTTTGTTGTTGCTGAACAATGTGTTTTCTTACTGAGCCGATAGATGTAGTGTACAGATGGAGAACTGGGTCAGAGCTCAGAAATGGCTTCTTATATGATATAGTGTTAGTGATCTGTTGCATAATGTCTGGAATGATGTAAAAGCATGACCTTGAACCAACACCAATGTTTTTCTGAATTAGCAGGCTAGGAATTTGCTGGATAAAATACTCACTTAGTGTATGTATACACTGCACATTACAGGATGGGCTTTGGTTAGTCGCAAAAGAACCCTCAGTCATTCAAGGATATCAGAGAGGAATCCTCACACCCAACTTTATGGAGTTTACCCGTCTGTACGAGGCCATGGTGAGTTTTGAATCTATTAATATCCTCCTCTATGTCTATGCAGCTGAGCAAGATCCTTTTGTTTGTAATATCGAAGGCTCTTTTTACATCTGGCATTGTCATTCATCTCATCTTATCAGACTATACGATACTTTGCCTGGTATTGTATGCAGCTCAGATCTGTTTCATATGCTCACTTGTGATCAGATCACCTGAAATAGATGTTATTGCTATGTATAAACTGAGCCTTTGTTTTTACAACATTGCTTTCAGTGCATGCCCGGTTCCAGAATCGGATAACAGAGGTGCTTCTGAAATTAGTGAGGGAGCTTTAGTAAGGTGCAGATGTAATGAACCTAAGGAACAGCTCCTAAGCACCACCATAACAAGAATAACAATATGCACTCAATAGATTATACGTTTTGCAAGTCATTACCAGCATTTCTAAAGATGCGTTATTACAGTTTCAGCGGAGGGTGCTTATCACCTCAAGTAACTCTGTAAACTGGGCCTGTTTCACTGTTATGCTCTTTCTACACCGGGGGGTTCAATCCTGTTCCTGGAGGAACAATGTCCTGCAGAGTTTAACTCTAGCCAGCTCCAACAGCTGGAACCTTGATTAACTGGTTCAGGTGTGTTTAATTGTGGTTGGAGCTAAACACTGCAGGGACACTGGCCCTTTAAGAACAGATTTGGACACCCCTGTTCTAGACCACTGGTTCTCATCCAGGGACTGGTGGCCACTAGGGCGCCTCAGCAAACTTCCAGGGAGCCCTAAATAAGTCTTAAAGTCAGGGTTGTTAAGAGTTTGAACATTTCTGATTTGCATGGGAAGTTAAGATGGAGAATTTTGGAAATTGTCCAAGTTGGAATTTCCAGGAATTAAAGAGAATGAATCTTACAAACCGTATAATACACAAACAGAAATATAAAATGTCAGTTGGTGCACATGGTATTGTTCTGTAGAATAAGATTAGAAAAAAGCTTGTAGAAAAACGCTGATGAAATGCCATGCACAGATATTTAAATAGTTACCTGGAATGGTAAAAAAAAATACAATTGTTGCTGGACAAATTAAGAAAACTAGACTAGGTATACAGAGTAACACTCCACATTTAAGCATACTAAATTAAACCATAACCTACAACTGATGCACTATGCACTTTACACTTTGTGCTTATGCACTTTTATCAACCATGTAGTGTATGAAATATTTAAGGTGTTTGTCATTAATAATCGGAGTCTGATTAACCCCCCCCCCCCCCCCTTCGCTATGTAATTAAAGCAGTGACATTTGAGTGCATAAAGTGTCCAGCCTTCCACACTTAAGTGGTTAAGTGCAACATCCGGGTGTGTAAAGTGCACTTTTTGTTTTTATAATTTTCAGTATGAACACACTACATGCACTATTGAATAGTGCATAAGTACAGGATTTGGGACACACCTTACGTTCTTGTATGAACAGAAAACTGGCTACCATTACATTTGAGCTAGGTTTAGCATATGTCATTTTCTGGCTAGCTAGCTGCTGTATAAACACATTTTGATTTAGAATTTGTTGAACTTTAATAGATCAAATATATTTACCCTGGTACTATCATCAAAACATACTTGACTGCTCAGATGCAGAAGTTTTGACTTCAGTAGTCCTGCTGTAGTCTGCAGATTCTAGAAATTATTTGTGCATGTGAGGAATGAGCAGAGTAGAAATTCAACAGAATTTGCATTAAATCTGGTAGTTTTAAACAAAGCTATGCTGCATTTTTTTTCTTTTAAGATTAGTTCCCTTATCTGCAATTTTGCCATTTCCAGTTTATTTCCTTGAATTCTTATATATTCCTGTTCATTTCCATAAATACCCAATGATTTGCTTAAACAATAATAAAAAAAACTTTACCGACACCCAATACATACAATTTCCGTATACATGCTAAATCAAACTTTAATTTCAGCATCATGAACCTCTGGACAGCACGGACCACAAGAGAAGTGCTCAGCAGCTCAGCATCGCCATGGGCCACCTTACCTTGGTTTTGAAGGGGGAGGAGGACATTATTACTGACGGAAAGAACAGTTAGTGGTGTTCTTCACACGTTCAGACTTCATGAGGTTCCAGTGCACCGTTTTCTGTCTCTAACGTGTTGCTTGTCTTCCTGCTCTCAGTGCTGAGCTGTAGTCAAGAGGGCAGTGGGCGGCGCTGCGGAGGACAGGGAGATCTGCTCTCCGGTTCATTAGGAGTCTTCGCCCACTGGGCATTCAGCTCACCTCCAGATGCAATTAAAGGGTAAGTGGCTCCATAATCAGTAGTTGTTTGATGCTTCATTGCACTTCACTTTCAGTTTAATAATAAATGTTGCTTTTTCCAGCATGAATCCCTCGCTGGTGGCTGCATTCGGTGCTACGTCTCTGACAAGGCAGTGTAATCGCCAGGCCTTCCACAAACACAGCAGATCCACCAGCACCTCTGACATGATCCAGGAGATAAGCAGCGCTTTCAAGAAGCTGTTTGAAAGCTAAACTACATGCGTGTCCATTCTTTTTCATGGTCATTATTAAGACTAAAGGTGTGCGTCACAATGCTACTCCTATTAAATAAAAGCGAAGTACGTTGTTGAGCACCTTTTTTCCTTTTTATTTTGAAGTGCCTCTTTGTAGTTTCAACTACTTCTCCACCTTCATGTGTGTGGTGGCCCTCTCCGAACGTCATACCTTATTTTAACATCTGTGTCTTTAGATGTGTGTGTGTGTTATGTTTGCGAGTGTTTAGATTTGGATCTGGTAACCCACCAAGAGAAAACACTGTCCCTTTATGAATGAATTGCTGTCTTAACTACTAGCTGCAATTTATTGATTGGTCTGCTTGAAAATGTTCACTTTCAAGTATTCAAACAAATGCTCTACCTTTATAGTGGATGTTCTCCTTACATTAAGCTGTCTAACACCTTATTTTCCGTCAGTAACTCACAATCCCTGTTTAGTATGTGGGACAAATTACAAATAATTGAAAGTGGCTGTCACTTTTAGATATAGTTTGCTATCCTATGTATTAAACTAACATGAACATTTTATTTAAAACTGTTTCTGTTTTGTATTATTCACTCTGTGTAAATATTGTTTTGTTACTAAATGTACTTTAAATATTTGTTACTTTAAATATTGGATTGTTACTGTAATATTATTCAATTTTAGAAGTAGTTACAAAACCAGTGATGACACCGAGACATGAGAAACATGTCTATAGAAATCTTGTATACTTTTAAATGAACTAATTCAAATCGAAAACGAATATTCTCTGATTATGTAATCTGAGAACATAATTTATGTAATTTATTCTTACCTACATTAATTAACGTTATTTTATGCTATTATACGGATTTTGCTAGTTGGGCTTTTCCTGAACATCTTGCCAAACTGAAATGTATAATTTAACTTAACCTTTTTTTTTTTTTTTTGGCCGTTATTCCGAGTATTTCTATTTGCTAACCAAATTATAAAAATGTTTAAGTATTACAGTTGTTTTAAAGCTAAAAGGCTAAACTATTCTATGTTTGAAGAAAGAATAAAGAGTTTAATTTCTATTAAGGTTTATAGAAATTTTGTAGCCTATGAATTGTAAATTCATTGAAATGTAGCCTAATTATGGATTTGAATAATTAAGTTACTTTTCAGACAGAGTAATTAGTAATTTAAATGCAATATTGATGATTTAATTAATAATCCTAATTATTTTTTGTAAGTAACTTACCCAGCACTGCACACAACTAATAATAGCTGTATTTCCAACTGATTTTAATGATTTAATTTTAGATTATTTGTCTAATAGTGTGTGTGTGTGTGTATATATATATATATATATATATATACTGTAATATTATTACTTAAATTTTGTTAGTAAGTAGTTACACAACTAGAAACCAGGGAAAATAATATTATTACTGTAATGTGTTACTAGTAACTTAAGTCACTGCCCAACACTAATAATAGTTAAACATCCCAGAGCTAATAAAAGAAGCAGTCGCCCTTTTTTTCACCAAAATAGAATAACATCATAACCATGTTGCATAGAATCAGATATAAGACTATTTAAAACATGTATACTTCCTCACATGACGGTCTTGTTTTGTTATTGCGCCACGGTCAGATGTCGCTTGTGCGCATGCGTGACTCCATCCTCCGGATCCTCCAGTACGTCTCCGCTTCTGATTACGGGGGCTTTTTTAGTGAGCATGCGAAGTCTAGATTCCAGTCTGAAATGATCCGTTTCTGGTTTTGTGCTGCGTTTATTTCGTAGTACGCATGCGCAGTCTCGGTCTCAAGTGATCCGTCTCGGGATTTGGTCGGGCGTAGCTCCAGTCCTGACTCTCTGATCCGTTTTGGGTTTTGTAGGGACTTGCGTGAACTTTGGTTCCTTCGGCGCGCGCGCAAGTCTGATGTGCGTATCATCTCGCCTCCCATTTGTAAGCGCTTTGTTTGTTTGGGCGGTGCACTTAACACGAGCAGACATCGTGAAGGCCACCATTTTTGTAAGGATTTTTATTTCCACGTATCTACAAGAGCGAGGGTTTGTGTTTTGCACTCATGTCGGTGGGCCTGGAGTCTGGGTTTTCCAGCGAGGAGGTGCTGAGTATCCGCTTCCCTCTTCACCGCGCGTGCAGAGATGGAGACGTGGGCGCGCTGTGCTCGCTCCTGCAGTGCAGCGCAGATCAGCTGGCCGTGGAGGACTCTTTCTACGGGTGGACTCCTCTACACTGGGCTGCACACTTCGGCCAGGTACCAAATCACATTCATTTATGAGCAGCATTTATCATTGTAACCTGGATACAGTGTGCACAAAAATGCATACTTGATTAAACTATTGTTTGTTACTCTTCTTGATAAAATGCAATGTATTGCATCTTTCGTTTCTTCATGTATTGTCAAGTAATTCGTGAATGATACTCAAGCCGCATCAGAAGATAATGGGATCGTGCAAAAATGTCATCTGACAACGTTAGTTGAACGTTGCGCACGCATTCAGCAATTATCTGCAGACAGTTTGGCTTGATCATTCATTTCGTTTCAGTTTTTTTCTTATTATTATTTTTTTTAACCTAGCCTGTCTTGTGATTATTAATGCGTGTTGATTTTAAAAGAACAAAACCTAAACTAAGACAATTATGAATTTTACGAGTCCGTTTTCATTGGATTGGATTAGTAGGCTACTTGGAGAGGAAGGAAATGCAGTTGTATTGATGTGAAATTATTAAATAATTGTTATTATCAACAGAACTAATATAATACGTCATAAATGATCTAGGTTAAATGCAACAAATGAGTGTTACACTTTTTAGTGACTTACTTAATAGCTCTCAGTGATTCAAATTTGTGTTGGATTTGATTTAATAATGTAATGCACATTTAATGCTAAACGAACAAATATATTGCATATCATTTATTCATTTGTATTAACGTTGTTTTGTGTTATTCAGATGTTGTCATCAGAATAACCGGTTTTAGAAGCATAATGAGATGCAACAACAAAGTAATCTTATTTCGTTTAATATTGGACACAGAAACATACTTTTCAACCGCCTTCACTCATTCATGAGTGCTTTTGATTTGCTAAAATAACATCTCCTGGTTGTTTTTTCCAGATTTCGAGCTGCACGCGTGTTCATAATTTTGACAGTATTTATCATTTAGTTATTTTTAGTGTGTTTTTGTATTGACACCTGTGGGTGTAGTCTGTTCACAGGTAATGATGTTGAACTTCAGGTTTCCCTCACTTTCTAAAGAGCTACATTATCTGTTATGTAGCTGATGTTGTATTCTCCGATGTCTTGAGGTTACCCAACCAGATGAAGAATGAGAGTCAGCCGGCTTGATATAAACACCAACCCGTAGGTTTATTTTTAGAAATGAATTACTGAAAAGGGAAAGCATTTTCTCCATTGCTCCACTGCATGCATGCATGGACTTGCATTTTAGACTTTCAGACTTAAAGGGAAATTCCTAAGTGTCCGTGTGTGATCAACAGGGTATTAAATCAAACTTTTTCCAGTTGAATTATAATACTGAATCTGATATACCTTATACAAACAAAAAAGTCATGAGGAAGTCATACATCTCTCTCGCTTTCTGTGCGTTGTTGGCTTTATCTGGATGGATGTAATGTCTCCCATAGCATGGGAGTGTCTAGAGAAGAAGGGATGGTTTGTTGAGTACATGATTAACAGGAAGAGTTAGAGTGAAATTTGAGATTTTGCAGGAACGATCATCAAGGAATGTTGCAACAACAGTAACCATCTTAGATGCACTAAATGCTTCCATTATGTTTTATTACCCAAGTACATTAGACCAATATTTAGCCCAGCTGGATGAATAACAAGTGTAGTAAAACCCTTTCAGCTGAGAAGAAATAATGGACCCTTTTATGGACTGTGATGACACATTTCCAGTTATTGATGTAAATCTAGAGATTGTAAAGATTTGTATATTTTTTGTATAAAATGTATGCACGTTTCTAACATTCTGCCAGAAGAACAAATTGTTAACACTGCTAAATTTGCACAGTGGCAAATATGACCCCTTTCTTTCTTCTGACCTATATAATCAATCTCTCTCTCTCTCTCTCTCTCTCTCTCTCTCTCTTTCTCTTGGTTCATGTCAAATTAATTTTGATAAATAAGTCGCACCTGACTATAAGTCGCAGGACCAGCCAAACTATGAAAAAAAAGTGTGACTTATAGTACGGAAAATACGGTATATATTAAAATACACAGAGCAGGATTGCAGAGCAGAAAAAAGGACTTTACTAGGACTCTACAATTTTATATATATATATATATATATATATATATATATATATATATATATATATATATATATATATACATATATATATACATATATACATATATATATACATATATATATATATATATATATATATATATATATATATATATATATATATATATATATATATATATATATATATATATATATTGTTGCTGCAAATGAAATATAACGTGTGAATAACATTAATATTTTTCATCAGGTTAGATATTGATTATTTATCACTCAAACGTTGGTCGCGTATATCCGCCATGATTTGACTTGCTGACTTGACCAATAAGCAATTGGCTCTTTTATTCATAAGGCGGGGCTTCCTGCGATTGAGCGGACATATTGAGCGTTGCATTTTTCCCCACTCAAAACTATACATGTGACATGTCTTGGGTATTCTATAGTCGTTGCTGTTGACAAATATGATGCAGGGCAACATCTCCATAAATGCAGTTATGCCCTAAAATTAAAGATATTGGGGCAAAAAATGCCCTGTATGAGTTTGTGTCTCTAATTTTATATCACAAGTGATTTTGATCAAGGCAAGAAGTTGATATTGTGTTATATTACTGATATGTTTCTCAAATTGTCATCTTTTATGTTCCATAGTTTATGTTATGCCGTTTGAGCCTAAATGTTTATGTGTAATAAATTTCATGTTGAAAAACACTATACTTTCTCATTTAACAAAAAATAGCTTTAAATAATCTTTTCGGGGAATTTCCACAGTCAAATTCATTTTGCGATTAATTAATCAAAACATAATTAATTAGATGAAAAATTTTATGTATGTTGTAGTTTGTGTTCACCACTATTGAAGTTTATCCATCCATCCATATTCACTTTTAAATATATAAAAAAAAGAAAGAAAGAAAAATAAATAAAACAGAAATGGTTTTATTTCATTAATTTGTCTACATTTTATTTGCTATTATTAAATTGTATTCTAAAGAAGCATTTATGTGTTGTATTTTATATATCGGAATTAGGCTTGCAATCCTGCTCTGGATATCGATATTGGCATCAGCCATTGAAAAGCCCTATCAGCTGAGCTCTTACTAAAGGCACTGTGTCCTCTCTGTCTCCCAGCTGGAGTGTGTAATGCGTCTGGTGCAGGTGGGATGTGGTGTGAACTCTGTGACCTCTCGGTTTGCCCAGACTCCTGCTCATATTGCTGCCTTCGGGGGTCATCCTCAGTGCTTGCTCTGGCTGCTGCAGGCAGGAGCTGATATAAACAGACAGGTAAGACATCACTGCATTATAAGATTATGTATGAGACACCTTTTTGAAGGCGAACATGCAGAACTATTTACAGGTAAAAGTGAAAAAACATGAAGTTATGTAAGTAAACATTTGGTAAAGATGAGGAAGAACTTGGAAATAACACAAAGCATTGATTAGCAATGTCACAGCTGGCCGCATGACTGTTTTTCAGCAGCTTTGAATGTGATTCTTCTGATCAGAAATCTGACTTTGTTCTTTCCATTTTATATTTGTACCACTTTTGCCACACTTGTAATCATAGCGCTATGCTGTTTCAGCTACATACTATTATCTTATATATAATTATAGAGAATATAGAAATCCCCATCAGCAGCATATAAGCATATTTCTGATTCTTCATGTATTCTCCGCCTCCACCACTCACTGGTGCACAGAAATTAGATTACTAGGCCATTGTTACATAACCAGTGATGTGTTCTCCAAATATAGACTAGTTTCTCATCCCCGCTGGCTCAGGCAGATCAACATGAATGATTTCAGGGCATCGCCTGTCCCGTCGACTGATCTCTTAGCCAGTCTTGTCTTGTACTGCTCGGAGGAATGTAACTGGAGTGAAAAGCTGCCGAGCATCAGTCTGACCCAAAAACAAAACACCATTTTAAAGTTCAAGTTTCAAACTGAACGTGAACTTACCTGGGTAAAAACTGAAACTGGCTTTGTGCTTACAGGCCACTGCTCCCAGCTGGTGCTTTAGATTCTCTGTCTGTTTTGTAGGACTATGTTGGAGAAACCCCCCTCCACAAAGCGGCCCGTGCTGGCAGCATCGACTGCATTAACACGCTCCTGGTCCAGGGAGCCAAGGCAGAGTAAGTCTTCTCCAACTGCTGCTCTCTCTAACTGTATCTCTCTCTGTCCCTTGCATCAACCCCACGGGTGCTTCAGTTAAGAAGGGCTCCATCAAAACCGAAAATTGATTCTCTTGATTATAAGGGGTTTTATTTCTTCCACTACAAGATAATATGGTAAACAAAAGACATTGGTGAATTCTAGTGAGACCGTTTTGAACCGTCTGAGATTTTCCTGCCCTTCTCTATGAAAACAGATGAGAACCCTATTGTCCTGTGTGGTAGAAATCTGACTGGTTTTCAATCTCACATTTTTACCTGATTTTAAAACATGCAAAATGTTTCATGTTTATTTTTAACTGTTAAGTTAAAAACAAGTTTGTGATCTTATGTAGGAATATTTTGAGGATAAAACATTTTAATAGAATGTCCATTTTTAAATTATACTAGATTACATTTTTATTCAGAAAATAATTTGATGAACATTTTAAAAAATGGTTTTCCTGAAATAATTTTAGAATATGTATTATAGTAAGTTGAAAGGCTTTATATTGCTCTTACTGTTATTTTAGTTTTTTATGATAAAATGTTTTGAATGTTGACTCTAGCCAAATATTTTAATTATTGTAAATCTTATATTGAAAGGATATTGATTGAATTGTTTAATGCAGTTTAATAGTTTTTGCCACGAATATAACCATTGCTGCCTTAATGAATTAATGACAGATTTAAGTCATGAAACAAGGCTGCTACAATGTTGAATAAATGGATGTTTAAGTACAAAAAGTTGTACACATCTGGATGAAAATAGGCATGTTGTTATTATATGGCTATTACTGAACTCTTATATCCTTATAATATTTTTAAATGACGATATTTTTAAAGATATTTTAATGTACATAAATTGTTTCATCCTAACAGGGTAACAAAATATTATGAACATTATCATGAACTAACAATGAACAGCATTTGTGCAGCAATTATTAATTTGAATTATTAAGTTAATGTTCAGAAATGTGTTATTGTTCAATGTTAAGTTGTTTGTTGATAGTACATTATGAATAATTATACAGTTTGAAATGTTAATTTAGTACATATTTACACTTTAGGAACATTAAAATGTATTCTTACGGAGTGTCTATTTACACTAAGTTGGCAGACTACCTTATTGGCAGAGGCTATTTAAACTAACTCCACCCACCAACATATGATTGGGTTAGTCGACACTAGAAAAGACGATTGCGAAACCTCAGTTCCTGTTACGTTGGTGGTAAAGCGTGGACTTTTTACGCAATCAACCCAAGTTTGAACTTTTTTTCCCTCCCTTTTCAAAGCTTTTATCACATCAGAAAGTCATTTATTTTCCCAGCAATGTGGCATCCATTCAATAATTTGTTATTCAAATGATAACTTACACTCAATACATTATTATTGCTTACTGTTTTATAAAGTACTGCAATACTGTAAATAGCATCTATCGCTATTAACTGGTAATCATAATGCAAATAACTTCTTCCAAATAATAAATGCTGTTCTTGTATTGTTCATTGTTAGATCGTGATACCTGATGAACTGAACCCTAGATTCAATGTTTATACTTATGGGCTTTATGTCATCGAAGTTAAAAATGTGATTTTGAAAAGTGACCTAATACAATCCATTTTTAAATGAATTTTGATGGAGCTCTTCTGAAATCTGTGACCAGATTTGGTCTTACCGGCTTAATTTTGCCTAAATGTGAAATGTATTCTGAATTCAGTAATTTGATCATCTCTATCATGTCTTCTATAATCCCCTGTGAAGTGCGGAGGTAATATCCTTTTTGTTTCCTTCACTTTTTTGATTTGAAATGTGTTTGCCTTTTCAAGGTTGTGAGCTGTTGCACATTTCCTCATAGCTCAAAAGCAAACAACTATTGTTATTTTAAATTGTCCTTGGTTGCTAAGGTTTTGTTCCTTATTGGGAGATAAGATGAAATGAAGTGTGAGAGACCCCATGGTTTTCTGGGGGAAATTGAGCTCCATTCAAAATGTCTCTGCAGTGTCATTTTATGGCTAGCTATAACATTTTTATTGCATTAAAAATATATATATATCTAAGTTATTTCTAGCATTCTAAATCTGTATTCTAGCTAAACATTATTCTGTCTGAAGTTGAGCCAAATTTAATGCAAGAACAGCTCTGTTAGATTTTGCAAAGAAAATAACATAGTCCTGCTCCTAAAGTCTCCAGTAAAGTTTAATGTATGCCTGCCAGAACACACCTTTTTAATAATCTTGAAAACCTTGAGCTGCTTCATAGTTGTGTTTAATTAGGTTTGGAGCTAAATTCTGTAGAAAACTTTTCCTTAAAGGGATAGTTCACCTTCAGTTGCTGCCAGTCCCCATTGGTCCCAAATGACTTGCATATTTTTTTTTCTCCATACAATGGTAGTCAACTTAAGGTGAACTATCCCTTTAAGGACAGTTATATGACTTTCATATGCAATATACATAGATCCACTTGACAAACTCTTCTCCAACATTAGATTTAGGCTGGTATTGCTATGGGTTGACCAGCTAACACAGATTTTGTTACAAAACATGCTATTGACTGCAGAGTGATTCTGATGGAAGCTCATGCATTATTAATGCTGATTATTTTGCCAGCAGTTCTCCAGGGTGTTGCAACAAGGCGTAATGATACAAGTGTAAGCTCCTGTGTGTTGTGAGTTGACAGCGCACACATACAGTGGTGCAGGAGTTTTCTTGTTGCTCATTCTGGAGAAATGACTTTCACCATTTCATATCTCTTGACAATGACAAATGCCACGTGGGTATTTTTAATAATGATGGAGGATATACTGAATAACTGGAAATGATTTGATGTTCCACAGAGACACAAACCTCTTACATTAGTGACTAGAACACTATTGAACATATTTTGGATCAGTTTGTATTATTTAACATGTAATTTTAAACTTAGATTTCTAGATCATGAAATATGTAGTTAGTAATTAATTTGTTTTGTTATGCTTTTTAAATGTATCTTCTATGCTCAGCCATCATTTGACTGAGGTCAAACAAAGTCCTGCTTTGGAAAGCAGAGGTCTGGTGTGTTTTGTGGAACAGCAAGTACAGTGAAGGGCTTGCTAGTGTTTCTTGCAGGCTTTTGGTCTGAAGAACGCACTGCAACTGCAAATTCACTCCGCAGATGATGTTCTCCTCTTCTGAATGCCATATGGTTGTGGTCAGCACAACAAACATGAATATCATTTGTACTGTTAAGGCCTTCAATTAAAACTGGTGACACTTTACAAAAAAACTAAGTTGTTATCATAAGTTGCATTTTGTATCTTGAACCAAAAAAAAAAAGATTTGTAATATTACAAATTTATTAATCAATGTTAATGATAATTTTTATAGCTACATTTAGCAATGTCTAGGGCTGTCACTTTTAGATCGAAAATTGATTGCACAATTAATCGGACCAACCAAAAAAAGTTTCGAAAATGAAAATAGGGAAGCGATTTTAACCAAATATGTACACTATTCATTTAAAAATAATTAAACAATTAAAAAACATAGATGTAACAAAACTCACAAACAAGCAGGAAAAGAAAAGAAAAAATTCAGAAAGTGCAGTATGCCTTGCAAAAGCTAGACAATAGGCTAGAGAAAATACCAGCAATTTTACGCGCCTATAAGACCCAGTGACGTCGAAAGCGACCTCTCTGCGTTCACACCAAATGCGAATAGAGCGTCTGGCGTGAATGATTTCAATGTTAAGTCATTTGTAAAGACGCGTTTACGTGCGTCTGGAGGTCTCGCTGCGCGGTAGACGCGAATTCGCCTCATTCGCGCATCTAGTTACAGGAGATTATAAGTTATGAAAAGGACCATTGCAAGCTGACAGCGAACGGCTTTTGTGGTGGAAAATTGGCAGTAATACCCCCACCTTGCGCAGCTGTACCTGAGTGTCCCTGGGACATCAGTGTGGTTGGAGCGCATCTTCTTTTTGAACAGTTGTTTGAAATGGATTGAATCATTATTTTAAATAATCTTGGAGATTTTTGAATTGCCTAAATCATAAATGCAGCTGGGTTGAAGCCTGCAGTGATGTATTTCTTTTGTTATGGCAGCCGTCCCCTCTGCAAATATATATTTTCGAGAATGTTGCACTCCTGTTGCTGTTTGTTATTCTGCACGAAACTTCATGCCAATAAATAAGAAATATTGCTGACTTGTGCGTTTCCAGCACTCTCTTTACGTTCGTCCGTTATTTGACGTTGAAAAAGGAAACGTCTTTTTTTTTGTAGACATGGAAAATCGATTTTACAATCGATTCAATGGACACTTATGTCTTAAAAATCGAAAATGATTTTTTCACAAAAGTGACAGCCCTAGTAATATCTGTCATTCATAAATAAATATCATTATATTTAACTTGAAATGTAAAAAAATTGTGTTTGTATATTAATCATCATTCACATTAATAAATGCTGTTCTTTAATTTGTTAGTTCAGGACAACTAGTTAACTAGTATTAACAAATTTAATCATAATGTAAAATACATTTCACATACATTTTACAATAAAACTATTAAGATTGCTACATTGCTTGAAAAGTTGCTACATTGTATAAATAAAAAACAATGACAGTTATGTGTCAAATTTACAGTATACAAAAGACTAGAAGGCTGCATTTTGAGAATTTCCTTTCACTCCCAGTCAGTAAAAAATACTGAAAAAACAAACAAACAAACAAAAAAAACTATGTAAACCCACTTCTGCATTTAAAGGGTTACTCCACCCTAAAATGAATATTTTGTCAATAATCACTTATCCCAATGTCGTTCCAAACCCGTTAAAGCTCAGTTCTTCTTCGGAACACAATTTAAGATATTTTGGATAAAAATCTGGAGGCTTGAGAGCATCCCATAGACTGCCAAGTAAATAAGTGTCAAGGTCCAGAAAAGTTATGAAAAATCACTTTTTTTTTAAGTGAAGAAAACAAAAATAATGACTTTATTCAATAATTCCTTTGTTAACACTTTCTTCTGTCTCACTCCATATCACAGTTCTACGTAAGCTGTGTGTCATCCGCACCACAAGGATGCGCTGTTTCTACGTGTATTTACCTTTGATTTTAAATAAAACAGCGCATCCTTGTGGCGGGGAAGACACGGAAGAGCATATGCAGCACTGTGATATGGAGTGAGACAAAGGAAAGCGTTGACAAAGTTTTCTTCACTTAAAAAAAGTCTTCCTATTGCTTCATATAACCCAGATTGTAGGTCTGATGTCAGATGGAGTATTCTTTCTGACGACGACTTTTCATATGGACCTTGACACTGTTATTTACTTGTCAGTCTATGGGACACTCTCAAGCCTCCAGGTTTTCATCCAGAATATCTTAAAGTGTGTTACAAAGACGCACTGAGCTTTTACGGGTTTGGAACGACATTGGGATTAGTGATTATTGACAAAATATTCATTTTGGGGTGGAGTAACCCTTTAAGAAATTCCTCAGTTCAAGGTTAGCACAAATTTTGTCAGTTTATATTATTCTTAGTATATTATTTTTATTCCAATTGACATGCCGATTAAAATTTTTACTTGTGTATATGATACGTAAGAGAGAACTTGTTTTAGCATTTTATCTGGTACTTGAATTAAAAACGTTATGGCCTTGGGTTAAAGAAGAAGACAGAGACCCTCAGACAAGAGTTTCAGAATGTTGTCCAAGTCAAACAGGCACCAGAGAGAGAAAAAAAATCGCCTCAAAGTCTTAAAGGACGCTGTGGTCAAACACCTATTTGTCCCAGTGGTATATATGAAGGTTTTATTTTCGGAAACAAATCTGTCATATAAGTTATATTATAAATGACAAACATTGTATTGCTTTATCCATGAGTAACATATGGCATTCAAAGGAGAAACATTTTGTTCCTGGGGAACTAGTTTTTTTGTTTTTTAAATGTTCAATTTCTATTAGTGCATGTTGTGTTTGGGGCTTATTGGAAATGCTTTTGAGATAATGATGAAATGTGCATTCAGCAACCACACAAATAGGATTGTTGATGTTTGTTTTTATGGCAGTATGAACAATGTTTTAAAGTCTTAAAGTGGTAGCGGCACTGAAGCCCCAGTCAGTATAAAAGCCAGTGACAGCTACAGTGTGTCAGATTTATCCTTTCAGAAGAGAAGGTTTAACATTAGGATTTTTATTATATAGGCCTAGTTAGGAGATTGAAAGGATCGAGGGTTTTGGGGTTTTATTTTATATTTAAAAAAACTGATTTAAACGTTTGCCTTGACTCCTAGAAAAAAATTATTATTCCTCTGTAAAAAATGTATTTTTGTTTAAAAAAAAAATACTAAATAAAAATACTACAAAAAAAAAAAAAGATCTTCATGGGGAAAAAAATGCAAACCTGGATGTTTTATCGGTTTCCTCCCTACATATTTCTAGTGTTTACTTTAATTGATTTCTTGAGATCCAAATCCAGCTGATACTTCTCCTTCTAGGAACACGCCAGCCACCAATGAAAATATTCTCTTGACAGCACCATTTTCCTACCTTTAAAAGTTGGCAAAAGAGCAGCATTTCATTGTGATGTCCAGAAATGATATTCCTTCAAGATCTATTGGACCAAAACTGAAATAAATTAAATGACATGAAGACATAGGAGCTTAAGGGCTTATATTCAGCTTAATGTTTTAAATGCCCTCTGTAAATTTCCTGAAGACATGAAGAAAGCGAAGATGGATCCCTTTTGAATCCTGAATGCCTTGGAATCAGATCGACGGTCATCGGATGTATCCACCTCTAAATATGTTTTTCTTTTTCCTATTGGACATCTCCAGACGGATCACTCATTCTTGTTCATGGCTCAGTGGAAAGACTTTCCTCTGTTTTAACTTGATGGACGAACACACTACATACAATCTCTCATTGAAGTCTTGATTATTTCTTCACTGAAATGTCTTCAATAATTTCATTCTCACCAGAAATGTCCACTCCTCGTCGTCTACCAAGTAAATAGCCAAGTTCTTTGAAGAAATGTGCTTCATCACATTTTCTTTCCTCTGTTTTTCCTCAGGACTTGGTTTAACATAAACCTCAATCAGTTCACTTTGTTCAGCTTCTCATGCTCTTTACCAGTGATGTACACAGCTTCAAGTGTACATTTTGTCTTTTGTCTTTCTTTATCACCTAGTGGAGAGATTTTAGATAAAACATCCAGTTGAAATTATCCAAAGTGCTTTATAAATTATTTAAATGTCCTTAATGTAGTGTGAATTTAACTTAAGTAACTGAACTTATTTAACTCATTCAAGCACCAAAATGATGCTGTCTTAAGAATATTATATTGCGGCCATTCCCTAGACTCAACTCTGACATGACGAATCTGGCTAAAGCAAATACAGTTGCATTTTATAATTTCTTGTCCCTTCATTAAAGTAAAATAAATGGGGAAAATAATCTGTTTACAGTTTACTATAAACCGTTTAAAAACATTGATGCTATTGCGTAGACTCTTATCATTTTTTGTTTCTTCTCTTCTATCGTCATTCTCCCAAAGCCCTCGATCCATAAGTCTGGCTGTACTTATGTGGTTCATGAGTGTGGTTCAGGTAGCATAATAATAAAGGAGAACAGGGTAAAGCATAGGCTTCTGCACTAGAATCTTAACCATATGAATAGCATTACTAGTATTTTGTTTTTACCTGTCTGCATCTTTTATTCTGAGACTTTGTTCATAGAGACGAACTGTTTGTATTTACAATGTCGCCTGTAGAATTTACCCTCTGATATATGATTACCCTATGATAAAACATGTTCTTTTTTGAATCATCTGTCACCTTTGTCCTTATGAAAGTGGCATGATGACAAAAGAAATGGAGATTGCATTTTGTTAACTGTTACGGCAAAATTCTAGAGAACGTCTACACATCTCAATGTTTTTGCAGCTATTGAATTCGAAATGACTTGACTTTTTCAAGTAATCCTAGAAAAGGGGGAGAGCATTCCAAATAGACACTGCTGACTCACTCCAAGTTCCCTCAACGAAACTGCACTGTTGTGGCATTAGGAGTGTTCTCACTATCGCTCCCTTCAGTATCAACACACTGGCAAACTGTTGAGGTATTTCATGCGGTGATTGGTTTTACTGATAGGACATTTTATACCTAGAACTTTCAAAAGACAACGTTGTTTTGTTTGTTTGTTTTTAAATTTTTAGATCTAGTTTTTTTGTTTTTGACCTGCATGCTTTGCTTATTGTGCCCTTAAATCAATGCAGTTGAAGTATATTAATTTCATTTTTAATCTTAATGTTTGTTTTTGTTTTTGTAGACTAACCATAGGACGTATCTGTAGGACAGGTCTAATCAGTCCCTTCTTAGTCTCGTCCAGAGTAAGCATGGTTTGATGCTCAGGAAGTTATGCGTTAGGGCTCAACCAATGGAAAATAAATTATGAAGCGAAAATAGAGAGTAGCAAAGCATATCAGGAATGAAGAAACAAAATGAATGCTTCCGTTTCAATATTTAAATACAAATTTCACTAATTTGCCAAAGTGAAATTGCCATTTGTCACAGTTTGATATTTGTTCATACAGTATTGAACACAGAAATTACCAGGAAACAGTGGCTAACCTGGCAGGTCTAACGTGTGTATATATATAAACATATATGACTTTCATTGTTAGAATATTGTCCAGATTTCCAAACTGAGAAAGTTAAAGGGATAGTTCACCCAAATATTCAATCTGTCATTAATAACCCACCATGTCCTTCCAAGCCCTTTTGGCTTTTGTTCATCTTCGAAACACTAATGCAGCCATTTTAGTGAAATTGGATATCTCTGTCCCACCACTGAAAGTCAGTTCCACCAAAACATTTAATGATTTAAAAAGATCCTAAAGAGATTTGTCAAGTTTTCCGAAGAGACACATTTGCTGTACTTGATTAACACATTTATTTTATATCTTTATTCACTTGTTTGTTGAGCATCAGGGTTTTGGTCTAATGGTCATTTAATCGAGGAACAGAAATATCTCGGGTTTCATTATTTGTGTTTTGAAAATAAAACAAGATTTGTAATTTGAGGGTGAACTATTTTTGAGTGAACTAACCATTTAATATGCATTTTCTTTATAATATTTTTGTGAAATGTATTCCAATCCAGACATTTAACAAAATGGCGTTTAAAATTACAAAAAAGGACGAGAAGAGCCATTAACCAATTGTGTTCCGAATATGAACAAAGCTTTTACGTGTTTCTAGCAACATGGGGGTAAGTTATTAATGACAAAAGTTTTATTTTAGGGTTGAGTATCACTTTAAGTCGCTGGGGTATATTTGTAGCAATAGTCAAAAAAACATTGTATAGGTCAAAATTTTCAATTTTTCTTTTATGTCAAAAATCATTAAGATATTAAGTAAAGATCATGTTCCATGAAGATATTTTGTAAATTCCCTACCATAAATATATCAAAATATAAATTTTTATTAGTAAAATGAATTACTAAGAATTTCATTCGGACAACTTTAAAGGCGATTTTCTCAGTATTTTCTACCATGTAAATAAATAATATTAAGTTATCAAAATCTTGAAAAAACATAAGCAGTATTGTGCTCTCAGGCACTGGGGCATGTCCGCTGGCAGTGCTGAAACCACGTCCACTCAAGGAAAGTCTGCCGCCCCTCTCATCTGTCAAATACAGCTAACGCTACAACCCAAATTAATGCTCCCTCCAGCAGCTGCATTAGATTTACACAGCCAACTGTTTTGTAAATGATCGCAACCAGGGCTTATATTCATTTATGTGAAAAAGGCATAGCTAGCTAGCAAACTGTAGCCATTGTGTTGCTAAGTCCTCGGTTTTCCCACAGAATTGGGCTAACATTATAATTTAACATTGTTGCTGTGGGTTGAAGCACTCCCAATAACGTGATATTATTGGTGCGTTCAAGTCCTCCTGGGAAGTTCGTGTACACAATGTGGTAAGTCGTGCTTGTGACGGCATGTGCGTTCAAGTCACTTTCGTCGGAGCAAGATAAAGGAGTACTTTCTCTTAATTAATAACACAAAAATACACCAATTTTCTTAAACTCTTGTTCTAGAAAATGGAGTACAAAGAAATGTGCATTAGGTACACTTTGTTTTTTAATGTTGTAAATTAATTAATGAAGCCACTGCCAACTTTATTGTTACAAGTTGCATTGTTATATTATAATGCCATCATATTATGCGTTGTTGATTAACTTGCTGTGCTGTAAATAGAAAAGCCTGACAATATCACAGCTAAATACTTTTAAGTATTGTATATTCCGCCATGTTAATCATTGACACGCCCCCAACTTGTACAATACCGAGCTCCCCACTGGTATTTACGATATTGTGGTGCATTCAACGTGTAAATAAGATCTATACAAGATGACTTGAACGCACCATTAGCCCCTGGAATACCCGCCTTGAAACGCAAGTGGGCTAGTTTTGAGTAGAAATTAAGCTGGTCTTGTTGCGAAAACCTGACTTAAAGCGTGAGGTTTAGGCTAACGCTACATATTAAAAAGCATAAACAAAACCCGTTTCTCTTAACAGCAGATTACTTAAAAAAACGTATATTCTGTACAAACTACTGATCTACTTCTAACACACTTCTAATTTAATTTAATTTAGATTATTATTAATAATAATAATGAGAATTAACATGCAAATGTTTAACTCAAGTAGCATTAACTAAATATAAATCAAGGCAAATTAGTAACAGCATACAGGTTTTCCAGTACATGTATCTTTTACGTTAACATAAACTGAAATGATCTCTAATTAAAGGTGCTAGAAATCTGATCTAACTCTGTGGACAATATATAAACAAAACCGTTTTCAGTAAATCTGGCATTCTAATTTCAACTGACATCGTAGTTTTAGTCATCTTATATATCAGGGACATTACACATGCAAGAATATTACACATACTGTTACTGGTATTTTGAGTAATACATTATCTGTAATATACACAATTATCAAGTTGTTTGCTGTTGCAATTGCAAAAAAAAATAAAAAATGAAATTCAACCAAGGTAAAACAAGCCATTTCATTAGATACCTAATACAAACTTAATTTATCATTCTTTATCATTCATCAAAGTAATGTTTACCAAGATTAGTTGAAATAGAGTTGTAATATAATTTATAATTTCAATACCTACTATTGTTATTGGTACATATATTTCATAAGCATACAGATCATAAGCAGAAAATCAAACATTGAACAAAATTATCTTATATACACACACCTATACGCAATAGGCTATACACCGATAGGCTGTTAATCAGTTGTCCATATGATCATTGTGTTTGTTTTGATAATGATTTCAGATTTCTTGCACCTAAGAGGTTCATTCTGAATTGAGAGACCTGCCAGGATGGACACGTACCTTAACGTTTGTAGAAATGTCGTTTTGACAACAGAACATCCAAGAAGCATTCATATTTTTCTTCAGATTTGGGTGGGAATAAGTGGGTAGGGTCTGTTCAATAAAAAATGTTTTTTACATTATTTGTTGGAAATTGTATTATTTTTAGATGTTTGATTTTAAACTTGTTTTATGTGTTGGAATGAATGTGTGTATGGACTGTGGTTTAGTTAGAGATTCAAAAAAACTTGTCTGAATGATTATTGTGATATATTTATATATATACAATTTTAAATAATGAATCTGTGAATGAACAAACCTTTTCCTAAAGCCACAAGCAAACCCCTTACTTGATAAATGTCACTCAATGGTAGCGCATACAGGAAATAACTTCAATTGCATAGTGTATTTAATGATTGTTACAAAATAATGATTAGCTTATGTAGCTAGCACAAATTTCACACAGATTCAGATTCATGAAAATGAGACTTAAAGTGACTGCCAGCATTTTTCTTCCTCTTTCCAATCAGAATTCCAAGGTTTTGCACCCAAGTGTCATGCTCACATTGAATTGCTTGTACCTTAGACATTTATGTAGAGACTTAAAACTTCAAGCAAAGATTCCCAGCGCCCGAATACAACTTCTTCCCTACATCATTGTTTTCATAAAACGGTAGGCAAAAAGTTCACGGATAACTTACTTCGATGTGCACATCTGATGGACACTTTACTGTCCCGTGAAGCCACATGAGAAGTGTTGAGAATGGAAGAGATTGTAGCATTTCATTCACACCTGGCCTATATAGAACATATCTTTAGAGCATCAAGTATATTCCCAGATAAATATGGGATTTTGATAAGTATACTCTAAAAAAATAGCGCTAAATAGCACTAAAAGTGGTTCTTTGGCTCGTAATCATAGAGGAACCACTTTTAGCACCTAAATCGTTAAAGAACTATATCATAATCACCCCAAATAACCACTAAATAACCATTTCAGGTTCTTGTAGGTGCTATATAGCACTTAAATTGGTTCCCTATGATTACAAGCCAAAGAACCACTTAGCGGTGCTATGTAGCACCCGAACTACCACAAAGAAAAGCTGAAGAAATATTTTTGTGTGTGTGTAGCCATGTGCTTATAATGGGAAGATTTCAAACTCTGCAGCTCTAATTTGGAGAGAGATAACTTGGATTATTTTTCTTTTCTATTTTTCATTGAACTGCTTTTAAAGTTGTACGACAGCCAGATGCTGTTTGTGGATGCCATTGAAATGAATGATACCACAATTTTTTCAGTTCTCTTATATAACTGCAATATTTTTCAGCATAAGCACTAAAATAGATCTATCAAAAACAAATGGTCATGCTGATTTAGAGGAACACTGGCTTGCTGTTCTGAATTCAGTTTTCGATGTTACATGTAATAAGAGTGGAACAAAAGCTGGCAGTACTTTAAAACCCATACTGATACATTTGTTATAACAGAGAACATAACACAAATAAAAAAAAGTGATTAAAACTACTCAACACATTATTGGTGTCTGTTAGAAATTATTTTGGATTATCTGAGGTTCGTCTGTGTGTATTTACTGTATCGCGCTGCCGAGAGTCACATTTCTGTATTCTCACTGCATTCAGGGTAGATGTGTTAGCAGAAGCTCCAGGGGTAAGTGTAAACGCTCTTATTTTGCCCTAGATTTTGTTCATTCATGTATTCTGTTTTCTTCACTGCAATAGAAAATGACTGGTGATGGCAAATACACACTCTCAGTCTTTATTTCATTTAAAATGTTAAACAGCTGTGCATCTCACATTACCCATTAATGTGTTATAGTATTAATGTTCACCATTCGATCATATCCTTCTCTTAAAGAAGCCAGGATGCTGTTCTATTAACTGCACTTCACCACCACTTTTTTTAATAATTTTTTTTTTATCTTTGATTGTTTAAAGAAGAATTTCCTGATCAGGTCTTGTTTTGCCTTATCGCTTCTGAGATGTCCTCTTTCAACCATGAAAATGAAGATTGTGCCAGCATAAAACCTATTGAGGATATGAGTCTCTCTTTACAAAAAAAAAAAGGAAGAGATCAGAAGATCGGCGTGGTGTTTCCTTCATCTCACAGCTGTGGTCCAGCCACTCTTATTACAGAATGAAGAAGTCCTCTTTGAACTATCTGCATTCTTCTATCTACAGTTATTTGCTTCTTATTGCCACTGCTTTTACCATGTTTATTCTGGTGTGGCATTCTTTTACTTTTGGCACATTCAGATTTTAACTTATAGCATTATTTCACTTTTAAAAAATATGACACGTTTTTATTTAAATAATCATCTGTCCAGTTCATTCTTGGGAAAATCATTTGGCAGTGCCAAACCACTTTTCATTTGCCAGTCAATATTGCCACAGGCAAATATTTACCCTTGACTGGTGTAATTGAAATGTTTTTTTATTCTTAATATCATGTTCTTTGTGTGTGTGTTTTAATGATTTTTCATTTTCTATTGCAGTCGAGACATCTCTACATTATACATTTCTGTAAATACAGGTGCATCTCAATAAATTTTAATGTCATGGAAAAGTTCGTTTATTTCAGTAATTCAACTCAAATTGTGAAACTCATATTAAATAAATTCACTGCACGTAGACTGAAGTAGTTAAAGTCTTTGTTTTTTTTTAATTGTGATGATTTTGCACATTTAACCAAAACCCACCAATTCACTATCTCAACAAATTGTAGATGTACTCAATACTTGGTAGGGGCTCCTTTTGCTTTCATTACTGCCTCAATTCGGCAGGCATGGAGGTGATCAGTTTGTGGCACTGCCAAGGTGGTATGGAAGCCCAGATTTCTTTGACAGTGGCCTTTAGCTCATCTGCATTTTTTTTGTTCTCTTGTTTTCCTCTTGACAGTGCCCCATAGATTCTTTATGGGGTCTCTGGTGAGTTTACTGGCCAGTCAAGCACACCAACCCCATGGTCATTTAACTGACTTTTGGTGCTTTTGGCAGTATGGGTAGGTGCCAAATCCTGCTGGAAAATGAAATCAGCATCTTCAAAAAGCTGTTCAGCTGAAGGAAGCATGAAGTGCTCCAAAATGTCTTGGTAAACGGGTGAAGTGACATTGGTTTTCAGAAAACACAATGGACCAACACCAGCAGATGACATTGCACCCCAAATCATCACAGACTGTGGAAACTTAACATCGGACTTCAAGCAACTTGGGGTATGATCTTCTCCACCCTTCCTCCAGACTCTAGGACCTTGGTTTCCAAATTAAGACACCTCTGACATCGTCAGTGGTTCAGGAGTGGCTTAAAAAGAAGTATTCGACAACTGTAGCCAAATTCCTTGACACATCTGTATGTCTTGACCCCAGCCTCAGTCCATTCCTTGTGAAGTTCACTCAAATTCTTGAATCCAGTTTGCTTGATAATCCTCATAAGGCTGCGGTTCTCTCGGTTGGTCGTGCATCTTTTTCTTCCACACTATTTCCTTCCACTCAACCTTCTGTTAACATGCTTGGATACAGCACTCTGTGAACAGCCAGCTTCTTTGGCAATGAACATTTGTGGCTTACTCTCTTTACCTAACCTCCAGGGTGTCAATGATTGTCTTCTGGACAACGGTCAGATCAACAGTCTTCTCCATGATTCTGCAGCCTAGTGAACCAAACTGTTTTGAGTTGATTAGCTAATTGGCATGTTACAATATTCTAATTTGTTGAAATTGAGATTTGTTGTGAATTGGTGGGTTTTTGTTAAATGTGAGCCAAATTTAAGATCACAGTTTAAAGAACCAAAGACTTAAACTACTTCAGTCTGCTCTGTATTTATTTAATATATGAGCTTCACAATTTGAGTTGAATTACTAAAATAGTTTAACTTTTCCATGACATTCTATTTTACTGGGATGTACCTGTAGATGTTTTCAGTGATTTTATCCAGGTGTTTTTTTTTTATTTATTTTTTTTACTTTTTTTCTAAAATGTCCAAATAAATTAGGGTTTGAAATACAGAAAGGGAAGTGTGGGTGCGTGTGTGTTTGCATATGTGCATGAGTGGTTTACAAACTCTTGCCTTAGACCAGCAGTGTTAATGCACTAATTTTATCATTGCGCAGCATGAGGAACGCTAGTGGACTGACCGCTGCTGACCTAGCCCATGCCCAGGGCTTTCAAGAGTGTGCCCAACTGCTTTCCAATGCCCAGAACAAGCAGCTCAATCAGCTTAACGGGTTCTCAGCCAATGGCTCTGTGTGCTTTGGGGACCGCAAGCTAAACCAAGAGCGTGGCATCCTTAATGGGGTTCCCAGCCGAAAAAGGTCTCTTGATTGCATGGAGTCTAATCTAATTAAAAAGGCCAGAACAGATGGTACGTCTTGACCGAATGTTTAAAGTTTGATTTTAAAGACATTTGTATGATGAAGTTGGGTTTCTAACGTTAAGGTGTCATTGCAGATCTCGGTTATCAGCCGATGAATGGAGTAAATGGATCCAATGGAGAGGACCAGATGGAGAACATGCACATGGAGTTTGGCCAAGCGCTGAGTACCCCAGGTGGGAACTGTCTGCTAAATGGACCCTTGTCTTTAGGGTCCAATGGCTACATCAGTCCAAAGCAGGACCAGGGGGTTCGAATGGAGAGCTCGTCCTCTCCAGTCCTCAGAGAGTCGGAGATCTTCACCGTGACCTCCATGCAGATACCATGCCGTTGCACTAACTCCTATGCCTATTTGTAGGAGAATTTGCCTTGGCTGCATTTAAGCACTTTTGGTGATGCTTGTCTGGAAGGGAAAATAATTTAATTTGGCATACATCATATATATATATAAAACATCTGATCATACGTTGTTCACACCCCATCCTTTTAACTTTTGGCAGTATGCACATTGTTTTAAACTAAAATGGAGAAGGACTTTTAAATGGTTGGAGCAAATGTTAAGTTTTGTTTTGCACAATAACTTCCCTGAATGCCATTTACATTTTTAATTGTTATTCTGATGCATTCCAGAAGCAAGGCAAACTTTACCTTTACCTTCTCTCTAAGGAACTTGCATGATGTTATGAGGCTGTTTTTATGCCCTGATATCTGTACTTGGAAAGTATGTCTTAGTATGACTTATTGCTCAGCTTTGCCTCTGATTTGTATATGCCCCGCCAAATTCCTGACCTCGGGTTTTGTCGGGTTTAGGCTGTTGGTTAATACTTTTGATATGAGAAGCCCATATCATGTTCCTGTTAAGTAGCAAAACATTATATAATTATTATATATTTCCATGTTGAAAATATAAAATATTGTGCATTTTATTTTCCTTTTTTTATTTCTTCAACATTAAATCCACTTGTTCTGCCAAAGCATATGTTATCATGAATGTATAAAGTGCATTTACAGACCTTCGCTGTGCAGCTTTCATACGTATGCTCTTGTAAGGAAGTCTAGTTGCTATTCAGTCACTTCTTTAACCTTTTTAACTATATTAGGTTGTGGTTGTTTTCTCTCTGTTGCTGTTTTTGCAAAGTCTGATGAAGAGGATCTTGTTAGATTTATCACTGCATATAGAATAACACATGTTTGTCGGTTCAGAATTACAAGGGACATCTTACTAGAAGTACTCATTTAAATACCGACAATGTGGGACACATAGACATATTGTTCATGGAAAGTTACAAAGGACGTCTAAGATGGATATAAATGTAATTTCTATACACATTAAATGCTCTCATTTAACAATCAACACTGACTCTTGAATTTGTACATATGAATAGATTGTAAGAACATATTAGCCAAACAAAAACCACTTGCTAGCGTTAATTTGATGCTGTTTTTGTCTATTCTAATGTGGCACGCATGTGTCCTCTATTGGTTTGCACCTTCAGTAACCTCTGGACTATTTTGCTGCCTCCACATATAACAGAAATGAGATTAAGAATTAAGCCCTGTTGTTTAAATCAAAGTAATATTAATTTATAAGGCTTAATGTTTAATGTGGAAGCTAATGTAGGACAGTGTGTCAGTGCTATGTTTTTGTAGAGCTGAGTAATATCATGGCTTGAAGCAGGACTTCAATCTCGAGTTCAAATGTTCAGATATATTCGTGTTATGTAAGCTGAACGGAATGGGTGATTTTCAAGCCCCAAAAATGATATGAACAATGTAGACCTGTTGAAAATTGTTGTGCAAAACAAAAACATTCATTTAAGAATGAAGAAGCAATCTTAATATTTCTTTAATGAATTATAATTCATGTGTTCTCTTCGACAGCAGGACTCCCATTAAACGGACATTGCCATCCTGTGCAGCACCTCAGTGGAGGTGACCTGATGCATGTGAACGTAAATGGAAATGCAACCAAGGTTGAGAGTGGTGGTCATATTGGGAATATGGGTGTCTCCTCACATCCTGGGTGCTTTGACAATGGCCTTCATTTTGGTCATCATAATGGCTTCGGGGATACGGCTGAGAACATGGAGGACGCCAGCAGTCAGATAGAGCACCGCAAGTCAGTCAGTGTAGAGGAGCAGTATGACCACATCACCTTTGACACCATGCACCTCTATCATGGGTGTTAGGACGTCCCATCCAGACTCGTATGCTTTTATATATCCATATAGAATGTGCTGAATTGCTTTGAGTCCATGTCCTTTTAAATGGACACTGTATTTGTATGTGTGTGGTTTAAAAAAAAGTGCAATGTTTTCTAATTTGGGTCATTTAACTGAGTTGGAGAATCCGCAGGCTGTTAATTTTTTCATGCATTATTTGTAAGGACACGTATTGTATTAATTGTGCCTACATATTGACATCTCTTTCTTACATTGTAGTTAGAGCTGTGTGTAAATAAAAAGGGTGTTGAATTGACTGAATCATTTGTATGGTTTTCTAACCTCACAACCTACACCTTATTTATATTTTGTCTTGTAGAGTGTATAAAGTAGTGTGTAATAAGGAACGAGTTTTTAATGGTTTTAGTATTTTGTAGTCCAAACATTTTAGACTTCTGTGCTCTCTTTACAGTTTATAAAGTCCCAATATCTGCCTTCCCTCCTGATTATTATCGAATACATGATTGCGAAAGTGACTAAAAACGGAACTTATAGCTGTTATGAAATCGCCTTCACGACAGAGTACGTCGTTTATTGCATTTCCCGCGCTTAACCACTAGGAGGGTGATGACCTCATTCCTCCCACAGAAACGTCACCGGGCCTGTTCCTCCGACTAAGACTGTACCAACGGCCTGGCAAATAGGTGGATTTCTGCTATTAACGTAGCCAGAGACTAACTTCAGGCAAATTATTAAATTATTTATATTAAAACATAAATATTCCAAATGAACTGCTGAAACATTAAGCATTTAAAAAGAAAACACAAAATGTATTTAAATACATCTTGTAAGATGTATTTGTATTTCCAGTCGCAAACACTCCCCTGTGTGGGACAGATGGTATAATCCAGTCTCGTGAAAAGACGTCTTGGACTCAAAAAGGATTATTAACCATCAGTGTTCTGACATACAGTTACCTTAACATTTGTTATTAGGCTCTACAAATAACCCCTGACGATTTTTTTGGTGTAGTTAAAGATGTCTACTCCAGCTAGAAGGCGACTAATGCGAGATTTTAAGCGGTGAGTAGCTGTTAAATGATAGATGTGGTTGTTTTGGTGGAATAGCTTGCTAGCTAACGTTAGTTAGCTTCATAGCACCCAGTTAGGTTGCCGATTATTAAACGTACTGTAAACTATTAAAAAACGTCATTTAATGTTGTGCTTATCCCTTTGAGTCTGTCGTTAGCATCACATTGGCTGTTTACACTGTATTCTTAGAAACTAATTAACGTGTATCTTAGCTTATGAGCTAACCGTTGGCTAGCTAGTGTAAGCCGGTTAGTGAAGTTATGATTATGATTAAGTGTGATTTTATTACTACTAACTTACTATTTAGCCAATGTATTTGTATTTCTAGTATTTTTATTAGGTAACGTAACCAGAATCCACACTTAATCGTGTGATATTCTAGGTGTTTCCTCTAATCAGTGAATGTGATTGAAACTGATGTACAGTGTGTGTTTGATTGAGTGTGATGTTCTGGTCCCCCAGACTCCAGGAGGACCCTCCAGCCGGGGTCAGTGGAGCTCCTTCAGAGAACAACATCATGGTGTGGAACGCGGTTATATTCGGGTGAGGACAGAGAGAATCGGTCATGGAAAACATCCAGATATGAGGGGATTATAAAAGATTTTGGGGTCAAAACATTTGATAATAAATTCATACTTTGTTAGCAAAGACATATTAAATACATTGTTTTATGGTGTCACTGTTATTGCAAATAAATGCTATCTTTTGAACTTTCTATTTATCAGAGAATCCTGGAAAATTATTTATCACAATTTCCACAAATATTAAGCTGCTCAACTGTTTTCAATATTGATAATAATAATACATGTTTCTTGAGCAGCATATTAGAATGATTTCATAAAAATCATGTGACCCTGGAACTGGAATGATGCTGAAAATTCAGTTTAGCTTTACAGAAATAAATTGCATATAAATTACAAAACACAATATAATTTGTCCTATAAATAATGCATTTTATAAATGTATTATTTTTAGTATTTATATATTTGTGTGTGTATATATCTCATGGTTAACGTACTGTACCTGAATGTTCCATGTCAGCGTCCTCCTACCTTTGACCTTAATGTTGCGTTTCTCGTTTTTACATGCAGTCCAGAGGGAACGCCTTTTGAAGATGGTAGGTGTCTGTCTGCTGACCTTTCCAGCATGATTAAATGCATGTGTGAAGAAAATGAGTAAAAGGTGTTTCTTTGTCAGAAATTACAGATACAATGTTGTTTTTATTCTGCACACAAGGTACCTTCAAACTCACAGTTGAGTTCACAGAGGAATATCCTAACAAGCCCCCAACTGTGCGATTTGTCTCGAAGATGTTTCATCCAAATGGTGTGTGTGATACTTCCTGATTGTCTCTGATTAGAAGCTTTGTCAAAGGGAAACTGACCCTGATTCTCTAATATGCTTTCAACAGTCTACTCCTGTAGTACATTCCCACACAGAATCTGCTACTGTTACATTCAGTCAATTAGTCTATTAATAGTAGTAGGTTGTTGTTGTTGCTAAAATTTGTTTTCGATTTAGCAAAAATATTTAATACACTCTATGCTTGATTGTATATTTCTTTGACAATAACTGTCTTCATACACTAAGATGTTCAAAGCATCAGTTATTGTATTTTCTGTAATCTGTTGGTCTGGGAGGGATTGTTGTTTTGGTTGCTACATACTGAAAGTTTTTAATTTTATCATGAGTCATGCATGTATTCTTGATTCTTCTTGCTGTATTTCACAGTGTATGCTGATGGCAGTATCTGCCTAGATATTCTTCAGAATCGGTGGAGTCCAACTTATGATGTTTCTTCTATTCTGACATCAATTCAAGTATGTTAAATCAACTGTTTTATAGTCCTTGTAATATTAAACAAATTGCTTCACGTATCCTGTGGACACTATTGAATCTGGCAATCGCACACACTCACACTTTTGTTATACTCTTGAGGCCTTAATTTTGATTTCTCTTTCTTTACAGTCCCTTCTAGATGAGCCAAATCCCAACAGCCCCGCAAACAGCCAGGCAGCACAACTGTATCAAGAAAACAAACGGGAATATGAGAAACGGGTGTCAGCGATTGTAGAGCAGAGCTGGAGGGACAGTTGACCACATTCTCTCTGAAATGTTGTTTTCCTTTTGTTTGGGGATAGTTTTTCAAATCTCCATTTTTAAGTTTTCATGCACTTTACTCATGCAAGATTGTGATTTTTGTTTTATTTCTCTCCCACATTTTTGCCTGGACTGATTTCCGACCCTCATTATGATCAGCGAAAGTGGTTAATATGCCTGGCGAATAACGCTTGAATAATTGTGCATATGGCGTGAACATGCAGTGATTTTTTTTCTTTTTTGCTAAATGCATAAGCATCTTTAAAAAAGCATTATGATTGAGTCAATCAAGGCAGTCTAATCTGGATTCTTGACTCGCTGAGAGACAGAAGTCATAGTGGTGTTGATGAAAATGTTTTTGGTGCTTTGTCAATTTTAATATCATGGATCAATCTCACTCAAAAAGCAGTTAAAAGTGTACACTTAATTTTGGTTTTGCTTCCATTCTTCTGGATTAGCATTCGTTATGTTGATTCAGTCACGACTCTTCTTGGCTCTGCCAGAGGAGGGTTGGCATGCTACCACACCAGTGGTGATGAGCATCTCTAGATGCACTGGAAACACATCTAAGAAGTTGGTAGACAGGCATGAGAGTTTATATAAATTATCAAATTATGTTGAAAGAAAAAATAGCAATATGGTTTGGAGTATAAGATATATATTTAGTGGTGGAAAAAAAAAAATTTGAGATTTGCTGGAATTACACAAAGTTAAAAAATATCCTCCCAAATCCTACAGAGATACACGTTAACTGCAGTTACTTAATGTTTTTGTGGCTTGCATCACTATTCCAATCAGTCGAGTGAAATAATGTGTTCAGGTCTTTTTCCCAGCCCTTGATCTTTACAGACGTATGCCCCGTTACATGCATGAATGCCTGAGTGTGTCCTTGACTCTATTAATCTCTTGTATATACAAAAACACATCTGAATTTTGTGTACAGATTTTGCACTGGTTGGCAATCTCATTTTCCAGCACTTGTAAGAACTTAATTAAAAGGTGAAACTACATTTGTGAGTTATGTAACTGATACTTTACACCAATTTACTAAAACATAAGAATCTTCACTCATTCCGTTTAATGTTTTTGAATTTAATGCAGTTTTAATGCAAGTTAGGTGAAACGGGGTCACAAAATTTTATTCGGACCATTCTAGAAACATGAAAAGTAAATAATGCAACGTAGTACATATCCAAAACAAATTTCTGATCCACACATTTGGAATGTACTTTAAAGGAACAGTTAACCCCAAAATAAAAATGTCCTGAAAATATTTTCATTCTCAGGCTATCCGAGATGCGGATGAGTTTTGTTTCTATCTCAAAACAGTTTAAAGAAAGTTAGCATTACATCACTGGCTAACCAATGTTTGCTCTGCAGTGAATGGGTGCCATCAGAATGGGAGTCCAAACAGCTGGTAAAAACATCACAATAAGCCACACAAAACCAGTCCATCAATTAACATAATGTTAAGTAAAAAGCTGTTTGTAAGAAACAAATCCAACAAGGGATTTTCACTTCTCGCTAAAACTTTTATGTAATCCAATTTCTTTTTTAAATCCTTGCCCCGTCGTCCTCTCACATCAAAATTCATCAACGCATTTGTTTAGAACTGGGTTTTTCATTTTTATTTTGCCTGTAAGCAACAATTTGAAGAGAAAATATTTAATTGATTAATTTATTACAAACAACACCCATTTTTTCACTTCTCAAAATGTTCATTGATGGACTGGAGTCATATGGATTACTGTGATGTTTTCATCAGCCGTTTGGACTCTTCTGACGGCACCCGTTCACTGCAGAGGATCCACTGGTGAATAAATGATGTGATGCTAAACTTCTCCAAACCTGTTGTGATGAAGAAACAAACTCATTTCTTATTAGCATGAGACAGCTCTCCATCAAGCATGGTTTATTATACACGAAAATATGTACAGTTATGCAAGGCATAAATACAAAACTGATAGTTGAAAATGCATTACACTGTCTGGTAGTTGGATGAACAGAATACTTCCAATGCTGTAGAACACTGATAACTTGAGAAGCTAAGTGAACCTATTAAATATATAACTACTAACAAATGACCAACTCTAGTCTTTAACAACATCACAGACCCTGGCCTCTCTCAAAACTGGATACTACAGTCCTGAATAGAACAATGGCAACCAGCTACACCTGACACTACCTGTTGTACGCTCGCTCTTTCTTAGACCTCTCTAATGCTTTGTCCATTGTCTTCTCATTGTCTCCTCTGCACTTCGGACAGTACCATTTTCCCTTGGGCTTATGGTGCAGGCCAACACAGGAGAAGTGAAACCACTCAATAGTGCATTCATCATTATCACAACCTATCATCTCTCCATAAGACACTTGCTCGCACAGACAATAAGTGGGTTCATTGGGATCGATAGGCAGGTCTGTCGGCGACGGCTCCCTGTCCTGCTTGCTTTTCGACCTCTTCTTCTTCTTTGATGACGTGGATGAGGTCTTAACCTTCTTTTCTTTTGACACACCTGAACCAACCTCCTCATTAAGCTCCATGCCATAATTGGAGTTTTCCCGGTTCTCTGAACCATTTTTCTGCCTTCGTGAACGCTTTCCACCAGATTTATCTACTGAAGCCGGGGTCTCATCTCGTCTCCGATCTGCACTCGGCTTACTGACCGAGAGCATCGAAGCGGAGACCGGTGTCATAGTTACAGATGCATTGGCACTGGGGATGCTGCCCACTGACACGGTGCTCTCCGGCGAGTCCTGGCATGCCTGGAAGAGCTCACTCTGCCAGTCAAGCTGCCGACTGCGATTCTCCACCATTTCCACCATTTGGCCTGCGATCTGGATCTTTTCATCCCCGAGTTCTTCTGTGCGGATCAAAGAGCGCTGGATGCAGTGAAGCAGACGCCGCCTCTGCACGGGATCTGATTCTTGTTTGTGCTTTTCATAAGCCTCGTCCAGTTCATTGAGGACCTCTGTAAGATCAACGCCTTTGAATTAATGCAACACAATGATAATGGCACAATGTTTACTGTTACTGTATGTCAGTCTATACACTTTTATCATTATAACCTCCATTGAAAAAAAATCAGTGTTCAAAGCATTGTAGTCTCAAGACAAGACACCCCAAATGAATAAGACACTTTTCTTTTTGGTTTTGAAGTTTTTTTTTATATATATATATTTGCACAAATACATTACTTACAGGTGTGCGAGGCTGACTGTTGATTAAATATACACACGTGGAATTATCGAAGTAAACATGT